>NC_066622.1:51633799-51886774 GCF_025201925.1 Gopherus flavomarginatus | reverse complement strand
GTAAATGACTGGGGATCTCAATCCTCATGGCTTAAGGTTTCCCACTCTTGAAACCCAAAGCAGATCTGAGATAAGAAGGATCGTGTCCCAGGCTTCTTATACATTTCCAGCAGCCTTTCGGCCTGAGAAAACAATAGGCTTAACTCCTTCTCCCAAACATCCTGGCAATTAGCACAGAGTCATTTATCCATTAAACAGTTCAGATACAGGTTACCACAACCTTCAAAGAGACATATAGACAATAATACTAATTCACTCAAGTATGATCTTAAATGCTAATATTCTCTTTTTTGATCTTTAAATTAAAACTATAGCAATAGACAAGACCTGTTTGCTGACATCCCAAGACCTGAGCAAACATCTATCCTTCTGCATCCAACAATGCAGACTGCATTTCAAAGCTCTATTCATTTACATATCTTGCTAATCAGTCCGTAATGTTCACCCATGGGTCAGGTCAGTCGGTGAGGTGAGTTAATTAACTCTTTCTGGCCCTGTCCCCTTTCAGTGAGATATTATATTATACTCATAACATCACAGGTGGGGCGCTGGCTTCCCTCCCCAGCTCCGAGAGGGGAGTGGGGAGCAGCGGTTCGAGCGGGGGCTGGGCTCTGGGTTCCCTCCCCACCTCTGGGAGGGGCCTAGAGAATGGCGGTTCCAGAGGGAGCAGGGCACCAGCTTCCCTTTTCAGTTCTGGGAGGGGCCTGGGGAGTGGCGGTTCGAGCAGGGGAGGGGCGCTGGCTTCTCTCTCCACCTCTGGGAGAAGCCTGGGGTGTGGTGGCTCCAGAGGGGGCGGGGTGCTGTGTTCCCTCCCCAGCTCTGCGACAGGACTGGGGACTGTCCGTTCCAGCGGGGGCGGGGCGCTGGGTTCCCTCCCCAGCTCTACCAATGGACTGGGGAGCGGCCGTTACAGTGGGGGAGAGGCGCTGGGTTCCCCTCCCATCTCTGCCAGCTGACTGGGAAGAGGTCGTTCCAGCGGGGGCGGGGCGCTGGAGTCCCTCCCCAGCTCTGCCAGGGGACTAGAGAGCAGCCGTTTCAGCAAGGGAGGGGCGCTGGGTTCCCGCACCATCTTTGCCAGGGGACTGAAGAGCGGCTGTTCCTCTGGGAGCGGGGCACTACATTCCCTCCCCAGCTCCGGGAGGGAATTGGGGAGCGGCCGTTGATGCAGGGATGGGGCGCTGGATTCCCTCCCAAGATCTGCCAATGGACTGGGGAGCGCCTGTGTCATAAACAGATAAGTAAGAGTTAATAGAACAGAAGTGCTTCATATCTCTTTTGCCTGGAAAGGGTTAACAAGAACAGTGAGCCTGGCTGTCACCTGACCAGAGGACCGATCAGAGGAGAGGATACTTTCAAATCTTGAGGGAGGGATGTTTGTGTGTGTGCTGTTAGTGTTTGGTTCTTGTTCATTCTGGGGGCCCAGAGGGATCAGACGTGCAACCAGGTTTCTCTCCAATCTCTCCGATACAGGCTCTTATAAGGTTAGAATAGTGAGTACTAGGTAGATAAGGCGAGTTAGGCTTATGATTGTTTTCTTTATTTGCAAATGTGTATTTGGCTGGAAGGAGTTCAAATTTGTATTTTGCTGAAAGGATTTTAATTTGTACTTGAATACTTAGGCTGGGAGGGTAATCCCAGTGTCTATAGCTGAAAGACCCTGTAACATATTCCATCTTAAATTTACAAAGATAATTTTTACTGTTTTTTCTTTCTTTAATTAAAAGTTTCTTGTTTAAGAACCTGATTGTTTTTTTATTCTGGTGAGACCCCAGGGGACTAGGTCTGGATCCACCAGGTAATTGGGGGGGAGAAAGGAGGGAAGGGGGAGAGAGAGATTAATTTCTCTGTGTTAGGATTACATTCTCTCTCAGGAAGAGTCTGGGAGAGGGAGAGAGGAGGAGGGGGGAAGGTGGATTTTCCTCTCTGTTTTGTGATTCAAGGAGTTTAAATCACAGTGATCTTCCAGGGTAACCCAGGGAGGGGAAGCCTGGGAGAGGCAACAGTGAAGGAAAGGGTTTACTTTCCTTGTGTTAAGATCCAGAGGGTCTGGGTCTTGGAGGTCCCCAGGCGAGGTTTTGGGGGGACCAGAGTGTACCAGGCACTGGAATTCCTGGTTGGTGGCAGCGCTACAGTTTCTAAGCTGGTAATTGAGCTTAGAGGAATTCATGCTGGTACCCCATCTTTTGGACACTAAGGTTCAGAGTGGGGAGTTACACCATGACAGCCCGTTCCAGTGGGGGTGGGGCGCTTCCTTCCCTCCCCAGCTCTGCGACAGGACTGGAGACCATTCATTCCAGCAGGGGGGGGCGCTGGGTTCTCTCCCCAGCTCTGCCAGGGGACTGGGGGTGGCCGGTCCAGCAGGGTCGGGGCGCTGCCTTCCCTCTGCAGCTCTGTGAGGGGACTGGGGAACGGCCGTTCCGGCGGGGGCAGGGCGCTGGGTTCCCTCCCTGGCTCTGCGAGGGGTCTTGGGAGCAGCCTCTCCTGCGGGAGCGGGGTGCTGGACTCTTTCCAGCTCTACAAGGGGACTGGGCAGCGGCCGTTCCAGCAGGGGCGGGGCCCTGGGTTCCCTCCCCAGCCCTGCAAGGGGATAGGGGCGCGGCCGTTCCTCTAGTGGTGGGGAGCTGCCTTCACTGCCCAGCTCCGCGATGCGACTGGGGAGCCGTCGTTCCTGTGGGGGTAGGGCGCTGGGTTTCCTCCCCGGCTCTGCGAGGGGATTGGGGAGCGGCTGTTTCAGCGAGGGTCGGGGCGATGCCTTCTGTTGCCGACACAGGGTGCCCGAGGCAAGCAACAGTGGTTCGTTGCCCAGAGTGTGAAGCACCAATGAACACACACCAGGGTGGAGAAGCAAGCATAGTTTATTTGAGATCTCAAAGCGGTGCAAGGAGACGAACACCTCAAATCATGCACCACTACACAAGCAGCTTGACCCTTTTTATAAGTATTTTTCTCTTTCTTCTTTCTTCCCCCACCCTCCTCCTCCTCCTTCCTCCCCCTGTAGCAGTTACGTAAGCGCAGGTGCATTAAGTAATCTTGGCCGCGGCAGCTCGTTAGTAAGTTTTCCTTCTGCAAGTTACCTTGTCCTTCTGCTAAAGGTGCACAGGCCTTATCACGACTGCTTTAGACCGGTTTTAGCTGTGCTGCAACTGATAACTTCTGTTACACGTTTAATTTCACAGCTGCTAGCTTTCTAGATCAAGTAGAGTTCAACATGGAGGAATTTGGTTCACTGAGGCCTAGATTTATGCCTACTGACACCAACACCCCCATGGTACTGCCTCTGAGCAGCCCCAGCTACGGTCTGCCCAGTCCTCCCCCACTGCTGTGTCCCCTCTCCCAGCTAACACCTTGCCTCCCCCCCATGCTACTGCCTCTGAGCAGCCCCCCCTACAGTCTGCCGAGTCCCTCCCCACCTGTGTACCCTCCCCTCAACTCCCACCCTGCCCCCCCATGCTACTGCCTCTGAGCAGCCCCCTCTACTGTCTGCCCAGTCCCTCCCCCTGGCTGTGTCCCCTCCCGCAAACTCCCGCCCTGCCTCCCCCCCCTGCTATTGCCTCTCAGCATCCCCCCCTACGGTCTGCCCAGTCCTCCCCCCTGCTGTTTCCCCTCCCTCCAGCTCCTGCCCTGGACCCCCATTCTACTGCCTCTTAGCAGCCCCCCCTATGGTCTGCCCAGTCCCTCCCCCAGCTGTGTCCCCCCCCAGCTCCCAACCTGTCCCCACCATGCTACTGCCTCTGAGCAGCCCCCCCTACAGTCTGCCCAGTCCTCCCCCCTGCTGTTTCCTCTCCCCCCCAGTTCTGACCCCTGTCACATTCCCTCCTCTACACTTTCTCCCTGCAGCTTGCCCCATTCCCTGCTGAGTCCCAGCTTCACCCCCTGACATCTCTCCAACCCCACCTCCCCCCATCACAGCCCTTGCCCCCCTAGTGCCCTGGCCCCTGCTCCCCGTGGTGGGCTTGAGAGGCCCCCACTCCCCGGCCGTTCCACTCTCCAGAATTGGAAGCTGCTGGCATTGAGGATGGTGGGGCCTTGGCTGGCCCAGCTGCTTGGGCAGATCCTGGTAAAAGAGAGAAGAGCGGGCAAGGCTGAGGACCCTCCCTTGTCCCGGGGGGGGCAGGGGTCCCACAATTTAGCTCAGTGTCACCCTCCCACATACAGAGGAGATGTCAACTCCCAGCAGGCCGTGCTCCATCTCCAGCCCCGCTGGGATGAGACCACAATCCCCCGTGCCCCCCACCCTGCCACTGCCATCAGCAGTCAAGCCAGGGTATCGCCCCCCCTTCTCCCCTGCAAGGGCTGCAGGACTCCCTGCCCCCTCCAACACCAGCCTCCCTGCCATGTATCCCGGGGTGGGGTCGGATAAGGGTGGATTTATTCTTTCCATTGCCCACATCTAGCCCTCAGCCCCGGTCTGCCCATACAGGATCCAGGGTCTGGAGCAGTTGGCTGCTTACTGAGGGCTACAAGGAGCCACCAGGAGAAGGGAGTAGATTCTCCACAGTTTTGCATCCGCTCACACTGGTACCTGTCTCACACATGGGGAAATTGAGGCACCAGAGAAGGTGATATGGCCTGCGCCAGCTCCAATTGGGAGTCTGTGGGAGAGCCAGGAATAGAAACCAGGAGTCCTGGCTCCATGGGCAGCTTGGGACTCCTCCATTTGGGGGGGCTGGGTGGTCCCAGGCTGCGGCCCTGCCCCAAGGCCCTCTCCCACTCAGCCTCCTCCTGCCGAAGCCCCCCCACACTCCCCCTTCAGCCCCGCCCACACTCCACCCTCAGGGTACCTGCATAACTCCCCAGTCACTGCGCTGCTGGAGCCCCTCACTCTTGACCCACAGCCCCTTACTTCCGACCCGCAGCCCCTGCTATCCCAGTCCTGACCTGCTGACTCTCAGTTCTGCTGGTGGCCCTCAATCCAGATCCGCAGCCCCCTGGGCTTCCCCCAGGTCTACCGGTGCCCCTCACTCCTGACCCGCAGCCCCTGGGCTCCCTGCAGCTCTGACGGTGCCCCTCACTCCCGACCCACAGCCCCTGCTGTTCCAGTCCTGACATCAGGACTCATAGATCTGCTGATGCATCTCACTCCCGACCTGCAGCCCACTGGACTCCCCGCTGAGCTCCTAAGCCACCGCACTGCCAGAGCCCCTCACTCTCAACCCGCAGCCCCTCCTATCCCAGTCCTGACCTCCAGACTCACAGCTCTGCTGGTGCCCCTCACTCCTGACCCGCAGCCCCTGCTAACCCAGTCCTGACATCCAGACTCACAACTCTGCTGATGCCCTTCACTACCGACCTGCAGCCCTCTGGGCTCCCAGCTGTGCTCCCCAGTCACTGCGCTGATGGTGCCCCTCACTCCCGACTCGCAGCCTCTGCTATCCCCGTCCTGAGCTTGAGACTTACAGCTCTGTTGGCGTCGCTCACTTCTGACCCTCAGCCCCCAGGGGGTCCCACAGCTCTACCGATGCCCCTCACTCCCGACCTGCAATCCCTTGGGCTCCCCCCCAGCTCTACAGGTTCCCCTCACAACTGACCTGCAGACTGCTGTGCTCCCCGCTGAGCTCCCCAGTAACTGTGCTGCCGTTGCCCCTTATTTCCGACCACTGTCCTCTGGGCTTCCCCCAGCTCTACCGGTGCCCCTCACTCCCGACCCGCAGCCCCTGCTATCCCAGTCCTGAACTCCAGAATCACAGCTCTGCTGGTGCCCCTCACTCCCAACCCGCATCCCCCTGGGCTCCCTCCAGCTCTGATGGTGCCTCTCACTGCAGTCCCGCAGCCCTCTGAGCTCCTTGCTGAGTATCCCAGTCACTGCGCTGCTGGTGCCCCTAACTCCCGACTCGCAGCCCCTCCTGTCCCAATCGTGACATTTAGACTCACAGCTCTGCTGGTGCCCCTCACTCCCGACCTGCAGCCCCCGGGGACCCTACAGCTCTACCAGTGCCCCTCACTCCTGACCCGCAGCCCCTGCAATGTCAGTCCTGACCTCCAGACTCACAGCTCTGATGGTGCCCCTCACTCCTGACCCGCAGCCCCCTGGACTTCCCCAAGCTCTAGCGGTGCCCCTCACTCCCGAACTGCAGCCCCCTGAGCTCCCTCCAGCTCTAACGGAGCCCCTCACTCCCGACCCACAGCCCCTTGGGCTCCCTCCAGCTCTGACAGTGCCCCTCACTCCCGATCCACAGCCCCCTAGGCTCCCCACTGAGCTCTTCGGTCCCTGCACTGCCGGTGCCCCTCACTCTTTACCCGCAGTCCCTGGTATCCCAGTCCTAACCTCCAGACTCACAGCTCTGCTGGTGCCCCTCACTCCCGACCCGCAGCCCCCTGGGATTCCCCCTGCTCTACTGGTGCCCCTTGTGATGGAGTATGAACTGTCTGTGTGGGGGATGGGAGAGACGGGAGTGACTTTAGGTGAGGGACAGGACCTGAGCCTGTAACCTGAGCGATGCAGGGGCGACGGGAGTTCAACACCTTGGCCCGAGAAGGTGGACAAAGGCAGAGAGCTGACTAGAGAGGGTTAGGGCAGTTTCAGTTTTATCGCTGGGTGGCTGGAATTCAGGGAATCCCAAGCTGGGGACAAAACACTCTGAACTCCCCTGAAGGACAAGATTGAGGGGTCCTGGTTGTGCCTACAAGCTCTGCTGTCACCTGCGTTCCTGTTGTCCAATAAACCTTCTGTTTTACTGGCTGGCTGAGAGTCACTGTGAGTCCCAGGAAGAGGGGTGCAGGACCGGACTCCCCCACACTCTGTGACAACTGGTGGCAGAAGTGGGATCTACTGCACCCCATGGACGATGCTTCCTTCAGTGACTGGGAAGCAGTAAAACTAAGGGATGATTGTAGGGGTGATTAAGCCCTGGGAGTGTGTGACCAGAGAGAAGGACTTTTGCAGTAACAGGGTCCCCCGGGGGATTGCAGTGAGTGGTCCCAGGGGCGGAGGAGTCTGTGGATCAACCCTGGCAGATGGGTGGTGACCTCAAGAAGTGCTGGTGCACTAGGGGTCTCCCTGAAAACCGTGGGAAGCAGTGAGCACCCCGGTCTGTGAGTAGCCAGCAGGAAGATGTATGTCAAGCGGCTTAAGTGCGACCTGGTGGAGCTGTGCAAGCAGAGGGGGCTGCGCAGAGGGAGGCTCACCGAAGACCAGCTGATTGCCCGGCTGGAGGAGGGAGATCACTTGAATGAACTGATCATTGTCTCTGAGGGAAGCAGCCTGATAGATGCAGCACAGACACCAGTGTCTGTCCCCACTGGGAGTGGTCAGCTGGCGGCTGAGGGCTTCCCGAGACCCCCCGTTCCTATGCCTAGGGGAAGGGTCAGGAGGAGCCCATCGAATACCAAGGGCACCGTGACACCCCCGGCCAGCAGAGGATCCTCCCGGCAAAGCTCACCCTCCAGCAGGGGATCGTCCTGGCGACGCTCGGCATCCGTGGAGCAGAAGCGGCTGGAATGGGAGAGAGAGCTAAAACAGAGAGCTGGAGGATCGTGAGAGACAGAGAGAACATGAAGAGAGACAAAGACAGCGGGAACAGGAGGAAAAAGTGAGAAAGAGGGAATATGAAGAATAACAGCGTCAGTATGAGCTAGAACTGGCTCGGCTGAGGAACAGCGGGGCCCCCAACTGCAAGGAGTGAGGGGGGGCCCAGGACTGTGCGGAGGTTTGGTAGGTGCATTCTGGATCAGTGTAAGGAGGGGGAGGACATGGATGACTTCCTGGTTGCCTTTGAGATGGCCTGCGAGCTGCACCAGGTAGATCCTGTGGACAGGCTCCAAGTTCTCACTCCCTTACAGGACCCCAAGGCCATGGCATTGCACCACCAATTGGGAGATGCTGAGAAAGGGAACTACAAACTATTCGAACAGGCCCTGCTGCACGAGTTCAGGCTGACTCCTGAGATGTACCGAGAGAGTTTCCGGGGTCAGTATAAAACCCCTGAGGTCTCATATCTGCTACTAGCCGTCCGCATGGAGGGATACACCAGCAAGTGGGCCAGTGTGGCCCAGATGAAGGGGAACCTGGTTAAACTGCTAGGACTGGAGCAACTGTATGAGCGGTACCCATCCGACCTGAGGCTGTGGTTGAGGGACCAAAAACCAGAGGACCCGAGACATACAGAGCGGCTGGCCGATGAGTTTGTGAAGATCCGGTCGGGAGGTAGCAGAGAGGAGTCCCAAAGGAACAGGCCCTCAGCGATGCAGAGAGACTCTCATCCTGGGACCTCCCAAAGAGGTAATAGGGAGAATCCTGTCCCAAGGAGAACTACCAGGGACATGGCTCAGAAAGGCTGCGGCCTCAGAACAAGCCAGCTAGAGAGAGAGCATGTCTCCATCCCTGTCTCAGCTGCTGAGTTCCAGGCTGAGTTGCAGAAAAATCCCTCATTCTGGTGGTAGATTTCGCCACTCTCTACCTCGAGGCGGTGGCCTTGTCCTCTATCGAAGCAGACACTGTGGCAGATGCGCTGCTGACCATTTTCAGCCGGGTGGGGTTCCCCAAGGAGGTCTTAATGGACCAGGGGTCCAACTTCATGTCGACCCTGCTCCGGTGCTTGTGGGAGAAACGTTGGATCCGACACAGCCAGGCCTCAGCGTATCACCCCCAGTCCAACGGGCTGGTGGAAAGATTCAACGAGACGCTGAAGATGATGCTAAAAACATTTATGAACCAGCATCCGCAGGACTGGGACAAGTACTTACGTCACCTGCTGTTTGCATATAGGGAGGTACCCCAGGAACCTACTGGGTTTTCGCCTTTCAAATTGTTATATGGAAGGCAGGTAAGGAGGCCCCTGGACCTGATGAGAGACGAATGGGAGGGGAAGGCCACTCCCGATGGGGAGTCAGTGGTGGAGTATGTCCTGACCTTTCGGGAAAGACTTGCTGAGCTCATGGGCCTGGCCAGGGAGAATATGGCCCGAACCCAGAGGAAGCAGAAGGTCTGATATGACCGCACAGTGCGGGCCCGCGCCTTCGCCACCGGGGTTCAGGTGATGGTTCTCATATCCATGAGAAAGAACAACCTTCAGGACCCCGGGAAGGGCCCTTCAAGCTTGTCAAGCAACTAAATGAGATAAACTATGTGGTGGAGCTGTCGAACTGGCGCACCACCGCCGGGTGTACCATGTGAATATGATGAAGCCATATTATGACAGGGGGAATGTGGTGTTGGCCGTGTGTGGACTTTGGGAAGAGCAGGGAGATGATGCTTTAATGGATCTATTTCCTGGGACAAAAGCTGGTTCCCCGCTGGAGGCAATTCCCCTCTCTGATCAGCTGACCCCGGCCCAGCATGCTGAGATCAGAGGGGTGTTGCATCTCTATACCAGCAACTGTTTTCCAACCAGCCTAGACGCACTAATTTGATTGTCCACTGGGTGGAGACCGGGTCACATCCTCCTATAAGATGATCCCCTTTTCGGGTCACCAGGTAAACTGTCCAGGACCTAGAAAGAGAGGTCAGGGACATGCTGGCTTTGGGGGTGATCCAGCCGTCTTCCAGGCCTTGGGCCTCTCTAGTGGTGCTGGTCCCCAAAAGGAATGGGTCGATCCGGTTCTCTGTGGACTATCGAAAGCTCAATGCCATCATCGTATCTGTTGCCTACCCCATGCCCAGGCCTGATGAGCTACTAGAGAAGCTGGGAGGCGCTCGGTACCTCACCTCCGAGGATCTTACAAAGGGCTACTGGCAAGTGCCACTGGACGCAGATGCCAGGCTGAAATTGGCCTTTATCACCCTTCTGGGGTTCTACGAGTTTCTGACCCTGTCCTTCGGCCTCAAGGGAGCGCCAGCCACCTTCCAGTGCCTGGTGGATCAACTACTGAGGGGGATGGAGCATTTTGCCATGAAGTATATTGACAACATCTGTGTCTTTAGCCGGACCTGAGAGGACCACGTGTCCCAGGTTAAACAAGTGCTGGACCAACTGCGGGAGGCTGGGTTAACCATAAAGGCTGAGAAATGCAAGGTGCGGATGTCTGAAGTATCTTATCTGGGCCATCGGGTGGGGAGTGGCTGCCTAAAGCCGGAACCAGTCAAGGTGGAGGTGATCAGAGATTGGCCTGCTCCCCAAACCAAAAACCAGGTCCAGGTCTTTATTGGGATGGTGAGGTACTATCGAAGGTCCGTGCCCCACTTTTGAGCCATAGCTGCCCCCATCACTGAGCTGTGCAAGAAGGGGAAGCCAGACAAGCTGGTCTGGACCGAGCTGTGCCAGCAGGCTCTCCAGGCGCTGTAAAAGACTCTAGTTAGTGGCCCCGTTCTGGCAAACCCAGATTTTGACAAGCTCTTTATGGTGTTCACTGATGCCTCAGACATGGGACTGGGGGCGGTGTTAATGCAGGAGGATGAAAAGGGTGAGAGACACCCCATCGTGTACCTGAGCAAGAAGTTGCTACCGCGAGAGCAGAACTACACGGCCATCGAGAAGGAATGCCTGGCCATGGTGTGGGCCCTTAAGAAACTGGAGTCATATGTCTTTGGGCGACACTTCACTGTGTACACCGACCACACTCCCCTGACTTGGCTTCACCAGATGAAAGGAGCCAACGCCAAGCTCCTGAAGTGGAGCCTGCTCCTGCAGGGCTATGACATGGACATGGTCCACGTGAAGGGAAGTGCCAACTGATAGCGGACGCGATGTCCCGGAAAGCAGGGCTCTGAACTTCCCCAGGTCACTGGTCAGAGTTACCCCACTCAGTTCAATCTCGAAGGGGGGAGAGATTTGATGCAGTAGGGACTGTCTGTGTGGGAGGATGGGAGAGCTGGGGAGGACATTAGGTGAGGGACAGGATTTTTAAGCCTGTAACTTGAGCCAGGTACGGGGAGAGGGTGTCAACACCTTTGCCCGGGAAGCTGGACAAAGGAATCAGCCGGCTGGAGGAAGGGCAGTTCAGTTTCTGTTTTGGGCTGGGTGGTTGGAATTCAGGGTATCTCAGGCTGGGATCCAACTACCCTGAACACCCAGAAGAACTAGATTGAGTGCTCCTGGTTGTGCCTCCAAGCTATGCTGTAACCTCCATTCCTGTGTCAAATAAACCTTCTGCTTTACTGGCTGGCTGAGAGTCACTGGGAGTCCAGGAAGAGGGGTGCAGGTCCGGATTACCCCACACTCTGAGACAGGAGTGGTGCTAGGTCGCTGTCTTCCCTCCTCAACTCTGTGAGGGGACTGGGTAGAGGCCGTTCCAGTGGGGGCTGGGTGCTGGGTTCCCTCCCCGGCTCTCCGAGGGGACTGGGCAGTGACCGTTCCTGTGGGGGCGGGGCACTGCCTTCCCTCCCCGGCTCTGCGAGGAAACTGGGGAGCGGCCATTCCTGCGGGGGCAGGGCGCTGCCTTCCCTCTCCGACTCTGCTAGGGGACTAGAGAGCTGCTGTTCCTGTGGGGGCCGGGCACTGTGAGCGGCTGTTCCAGTGGGGGTCGGGGTGATGCCTTCTGTTGCCGACACAGAGGGTGCCTGAGGCAAGCAACAGTGGTTCGTTGCCCAGAGTGTGAAGCGCCAGTGAACACACACCTGGGTGGAGAAGCAAGCAAAGTTTATTGGGATCTCAATGCAGTGCAAGGAGACAAACGCCTCAAATTATGCACCACTACACAAGCAGCTTTTCCCTTTTTATAAATTTTTTTTCTCTTTCTTCTTTCTTCCCCCACCCTCCTCCTCCTCCTTCCTCCCCTGTAGCAATTAGGTAAGCGCAGGTGCATTAAGTAATCTTGGCCGCAGCAGCTCGTTAGTAAGTTTTCCTTCTGCAAGTTACCTTGTCCTTCTGCTAAAGGTGCACAGCCCTTATCGCTACTGCTTTAGACCGGTTTTAGCTTTGCTGCAAGTGATAACTTACTGTTACACATTTAATTTCACAGCTGCTAGCTTTCTAGATCAAGTAGAGTTCAACATGGAGGAGCTCTGGTTCACTAAGGCCTAGATTTATGCCTAGTGACGCCAACACTGGGGAGTGGCCGTTCCTGCGGGTGTGGGGCGCTGCCTTCCCTCTCCAGCTCTGCAAGGGGAATGGGGAGCGGCTGTTCCTGCGGGGTCAGGGTGCTGGGTTCCCTTCCCAGCTCTGCGAGGGGACTGGGGAGCAGCCGTTCCAGAGGGGGCGGGGCGCTGCCTTCCTTCCCCAGCTCTGTGAGGGGACTTTGGAGTGGCTGTATCTGCGGGGGCGGGGCGCTGCCTTCCCTCCCCATGTCTGCGAGGGGACCGCGAAGCGGCCTTTGCTGCTGGGGCAAGGCTCTGGGTTCTCTCCCTATCTCTGTGAGGGGACTGGGGAGCTGCCGTTCCAGTGGGGGCAGGTTGCTGTGTTTCCTCCCCAGGTCTGCCAGAAGACTGGGGAGCGGCCATTCCTGCGGGGGTGGGGCGATGCCTTCCCTCCCCACATCTGCGAGGGGACTGTGGGGCTGCCATTCCAGCAGGGGCAGGACACTGCTTTCCCTTCCCAGCTCTGCGAGGGGACTGGGAGCGGCCGTTCCTGCGGGGGTGAAAAGCTTGGTTCCCTCCCCAGATATGCGAGGGGACTAGAGAGTGGCCATTCCAGCGGCAGTGGGGTGCTGCCTTCCTTCACCAGCTCTGCGAGGGGAATGGGGAGCGGCTTTCCTGCAGGGGTGGGGCTCTGGGTACCCTTCCAAGCTGTGCGAGGGGACTGGGGAGCGGCCGTTGAAGCGGGACCAAGCCGCTGCCTTCCCTCCCCAGCTATGGGAGAGGTATGGGGAGTGACCGTTCCTGCAGGGGCAGGGCGCTGCCTTCCCTCCTGAGCTCTGACAGGGGACTGAAGTGCAGCCTTTCCTGCGGGGGCGGGGCGCTGGGTTCCCTCCTGAGCTCTGTGTGGGAACTTGGACATTGTCTTTCCTGCGAGGGCGGGGCGCTGGGTTCCCTCCCCAGCTCTGCAAGGGGATGGGGAAGCTGCTGTTCCAGCGGAAGCGAGGCGCTGACCTCTCTCCTCAGCTCTGTGAGGCCACTGGGGAGCATCCGTTCCTCCAGGGGCGGGGCATTGTGTTCCCTCCCCAGCTCTGCCAGGGGACTGGGGAGCGGCCATTCCAGCGGGGGCGGGGCACTGCCTTCCCTGTCCCGCTGTGGCAGGAGACTGGTGAGCGGCCGTTCCAGCAGCAGAAGGGTGCTGCATTCTCTCCCCAACTCTGCGAGGAGACTGGGGAGCGGCCGTTCCTGCGGGGGTGGGGCGCTGCCTTCCCTCCTTAGCTGTGTCAGGGGACTCGGGAGTGGCCGTTCCAGCGGGGGTGGGGTGGTGTGTTCCCTCGCCAGCTCTGGGAGGGGACAGGGGAGTGGCCGACCAAGAGGGGGAGGGGCGCTGGGTTCCCGACCCAACTCTGGGAGGATACAGGGGAGCGGCAGTTCCAGCGGGGGCAGGGCGCAGACTTCCGTTCCCAGCTCTGGGAGGGGCCTGGGGAGTGGTGGTTCCAGCGGGGGGGGGGGGGGGCGCTTGCTTCCCTCCTGTCATAAACAGATGGTTAAGGGTTAATGTCTCTTTCACCTGTAAAGGGTTAAGAAGCTCAGTGAACCTGGCTGACACCTGACCAGAGGACCAATCTGGGGACAAGATACTTTCAAATCTTGGTACAGGGAAGTCTTTGTTGTGCTGTTTGTTTTGTTCTTTGTTCGCTCTTGGGGCTAAGAGGGACCAGACATGCAACCAGGTTTTCTCCAATCTTTCTGAATCAGTCTTTCATGTTTCAAAGTAGTAAGTATAGCCAGGAAACGTGGATCAATCTTATGTTTGTTTTCTTTACTTGTAAATGTGTCTTTTGCTGGAAGGATTTTTACCTCTGTTTGCTGTAACTTTGAATCTCAGGCTAAGCGAGGCGGGAAGGTCCCTCTAGGCTATATAAATCTGAATACCCTGTAAAACATTTTCCATCCTGATTTTACAGAGATAATTATTACCTTTTCTTTCTTTAATTAAAAGCTTTCTGTTTTAAGAACCTGATTGATTTTTTTCCTTGTTTTAAGACCCAGAAGGATTGGGTCTGAACGTACCAGAGATTGGTGGGGGGTAAAGGACGGGGGGGAGGTTAATTCCTCTTTGTTTTAAGATCCAAGGAGTTTGGATGAGTGTAGCCTCTCAGGGTAACCCAGGGAGGGGAAAGTGTGGGGGGAAAAAGAGGGGAGGGAAGGCTAATTTCTCCTTGTGTTCAGATCCAAGGGGTTTGGGTCTTGGATTCCCCAGGGAAGGCTTTGGGGGAACAGGAAGTGTGCCAAACACCATATTTTTGGCTGGGGGCAGAGTACCAAATTTAAGCTGGTAATAAAGATTAAAAGTGATCATGCAGGTCCCCACTTCTTGGACGCTAAAGTTTAAAGTGGGGAAAAAACCTTGATACCCCCCAGATGGACCTTGCCTGGGTGGACTCGCTGTGGGAAGCGCACGGAGGGTCAGAGGATACTGAATGCTCCAAGGAGAGACCCAGGAGGTAAAGACTTGTGAGCTTCTTGCCCTAAAAACTTCTGCTCCAAGGGAGAGGAGGCTCCTCAAAGTCCTTACTGGTTTTGTGGGGAGCAGTTCCAGAGCATCGCCCATGGTCTCCATGACAACTGTTGGCAGTGGTGGGATGTACTGCACCCCGTGAATGGCGCTGCTTGCAGTAAGTGACTGGGGAGCAGTAAAACAAAGGAGGGATAATGAGAACCAGGAGTGCTGAAGGCTCAGAGACGGACGGTTTCAGGAAGCGGTTAACCTCTGGGAGTGTGTGACCAGCGAGAAGGACTGTTGGAGTAAGAGGGTCCCCTTGAGGACTGCAGCCAGCAGTCTCAGGGGCGGAGGAGCTTGCCGCTCTGCCCTGGGAGAGAGGATTTTAGCAGTAGCAGGGTTCCCCTGGGGATGGCAGGAGCAGTCCCAGGGGCGGAGGAGTCTTCAGCTCGACCCTGGCAAAGAGGTGGTGACCACGAGAAGGGCTGACACACCAGGGGTTCTTCCTGGAAACCATTGGGGAGCCAAGAGCACACAGGCATGTGAGTCCAGAGCCACTTGGGAACGGTGACGTGATGGCCTATCACCATCTCCTTGAGAAGGACATTGTGATCCTGTGCACAAAGAGAGGGTTATGCATGGGGAAGTTCATCAAGGCACAGTTAATCGTGAGTGGGAGGAGAAGGACACTTCTGAAGAGGAGATTCCTGACCCAGATGGGACTACAAGAGGAACTGGGAGCAGCTGGAGCAGCAGCCAGGCATCCCCGAGAGTCTGGTCCCCAACCAGTTGATGGTTTTCACGATCGGGTTCCCCATCAGGGGATCGGAGACGTATGGGATGGGAGCAGAGTCTGAGAGTGCAAGAGGATCATGAGAGAGAGCAAGAACCTGATAAAAAGCTGCAGGAGAAGCAGCAGCAGCATGGACTGGGGATGGTGGAGCAGAGAGACATAGAGGGCTGCCTAAGGGTCAGTGGGGAAACATGCATGGGGTGGCAAGACCCTGGGACAGAGAGAACTGTGGTGGTGCAGCCGCAGATGCTGAGGGGCTGTGGGACCTGGTTGATGGTCCCCGGGGTGAAGCCCCTTGTCTTGCCTATGACCCGGATCCCTGTGCAGACCCAGGAGGGGTCGGGCTGGTTGGTCGTTTGGGTTCTCCAGGATATCGCCTGGGAGGCCCTGTTGGGGGGTGAGCGTGTCTCTTTGGGACAGGATCAAGGCTGTGCTCCGGTAATGGCTGAGGGTTTGAATTAAAATCCAGGGAACCAATTGGCTAGGATGGAAATGATCAGTGAAAATGCAAATGACGTGGCTGGCAGCGGGGAGGGGCTGCTGGGCTCAGGATACCTGCCTACCTGTAACCAGCCCCCTGGGGCTGAGTGGGAGGGAGAGATGCTCCCCACCTCCCTGCACACCGGAGAGGGGGCTCACGCTGGCTCTGAGGCTGTGACCAGAGCAAGGAGCTCGCTGCCTGCCCCCACTGGAACCGCCACCCCCTAGGCCCCTCCCAGAGCTGGACAGGGATGTTAGTGCCCCGCCCCCGCTGGAACGGCCACTCCCCACTCCCTTCCCTGAGCCGGGTAGGGAAGCCAGCACCCCACCCCCGCTTTAACCGCCATTCCCCAGGCCCCTCTCTGAGCTGGGGAGGGAAGCCAGCGCCCTGCCCCCGCTCGAAATGCCACTCCCTGCTCCCCTCCCAGAGCTGGAGTGGGAAGCCAGCACCCCATCTCCGCTCGAGCAGCCCCACCTCACACCCCTCCCAGAGCTGGGGAGGGAAGCCAGTGCCCCGCTCCCGCTCAAACAGCCACTTCCCGCTCCCCCCCCCCACAGTTAGGGAGGGAATCCAGTGCCCCTCCCCCGCTGGAATCGCCACTTTCTGCTCCCCTCCCAGAGCTGGGGAGGGAAGCCAGCGCCCCGCTCTCACTCGAACTGCCACTCCCCGGACCCCCCACAGAGCTGGGGAGGGATGCCAGCGCCCCACCCCCGCTGGAACCACCACTCCCCACTCCCCTCCCAGAGCTGGAGATGGAAGCCACCTCTCCCACAGGAACCTCTACTTGCAACCTCTTCTCATGGACTGTACTGCACTGAGGTCAGCCAGCTCCCTTGGTCTCCGCAAGGAGGGATCTTTCTGCAACTCAGCCTGGAACTCAGCAGGTGGGTCAGGGATGGGGACCTGCCCCCTCTCGTCAACTGGGTCTGAGGCCGCAGCCTCTCTGAGCCGTGTCCCTGGGCGTTCCCTCCCCACCAGGTTAGGGTCCTGCCCTTCGGGCACAGTACTTTCCCCATTGTCAGGGCGCTGTGCCCTGTGCCGACTCTGACTACGGGTCACAACCAGGGCACCCCAGGCATTGCTTGGCCAGACCTCCAGGTCCCCCCATTAACACCTCCGTGGGCAAATGTGGGTGTACCCCCACGTCCTTGGGGCCCTCCTTGGCCCCCCACTTCAGGTGTACCCTCGCCACAGGTACCTCGAATGGGGTCCCGCCAACACCCATCAGGGTCAGGTGGGTTTTGGGCACCGTTCAATCTGAGGCCACCACCTCGGGCCGGGCCAGCGTCAACTCTGCGCCCATGTCCCAGTACCTAGTAAGCTTCCTCCCATCTACCTCCAGGGAAACAAGGCACTCTCTCTGGAGGGGCAGCCCTTCACCCACCCTATAAACCAAAAACTCGGAGCCTGGAGCATCCAGCCCCACAGAGGAGCTGACCTGGGAACCTCCTCCCTCTTTCACCGGTGGTACGCTGCCAGCCCCCCTTTCCTGGGAATGTTGCCCCTCATCCGACTGGGTGTTTACCCAGTCAACCCTCTGCGGGTTGGGTCTGCTCGGTCTGTCTCTGAGCTTGGGGCACTGGGCCCGTATGTGGCCTCGTTGGCCACAGTGATAGCAGCCCATGTCTCATGGGTCCCCTCGAGTGGGACGGATGGACCTGATGCTGGATGTTCCTTTTTGGTGGGGGTTCTCCATAGGCCCCCGCTGGGAGGTCCCATGGTTACTCTCTGCGTTGAGGAAGGCCTGCTCCGTCGACACTCCTCCCTGTTATCCCCTGCCCGACTGTCCACAAATTGATCGGCCAGCTGGCCTGTGTGCTGTGGGTTCTCCGGCTTCTAGTCCATCAGCCACAGCTTCAGGTCGGACGGGGACTGCTCGTACAGGTGCTCTAGTATGAATAGGTCAAGCAAGTCCTCTTTAGTTTCGACCCCAACTGTTCATTTGCAGGCGTACCCCTTCACCCGGTTGACTAGTTGTAGATATGTGACCTCACAGGTTTTACGCTGATTCCGGAACTTTTTGCGGTACATCTCAGGAGTCAGCCCAAACTCGCGGATCAGGGCCTGTTTGAACAGCTCGTGGTCCCCTGCCTCCGCCCCTTTCATTCGGCTGTACACCTCCACGGCTGTGGAGTCCAGTAAGCAGGTGAGAAATGAGATCCTGTCTGCAGGGTCAACCCTGTGCAGCTCTCAGGCATTCTCAAAGGCCGTCAGGAAGGTGTCTATGTCCTCCCCTCTGATAGGGAACCCCCCCCCCGACCCCACCTTACCCAAGACCCCAGGCTTTTTTTCTGAGAATAAAGTAAGAGTAGGCCCTTAGCTAGAAGCAAGAGTTTTAACTCCTGCTAAACTTGTTTTTCTGTACAAAGGGCACGCTGAGGCAAAAAAATGTGGCCAGGGCCCCAAAAAGAGGAACTAGAATTGGATAAAGAGGAACCAGAAAATCTGTTAAGTTATAACAGCTTTTAGTTTATTATGGTCTATTAAGTTGCTTGTGTGGGGGTAAAATATAACTCATGATCATTTGACCAAAGGTACACCAATAGGTATTTTTGGACCCAAGTTCCTCAAAAAGGCCTGAGCTACGTGCAATAGCGTAACCACAGGTAGGTGGAAAACCAGGTGTCAATGTCCTGACGATCGCGAAACCTGTAAAATGGGGAAGTAACAAAGGAGCAGGCTTGCAAATTAGCTCATAACTGGTATATTAATAGCAATTGTTTTTAGCAGATGGTTAGAAGATGTTATTGTATTAACCAAATAAGGTATCATCGGATGTATGAGTTCATATGATAATTTGCTGTTTTTGGCTTTATAAACCCAGGTATCACTGCTGTAAGGTAGAGCGACTTACCCCTTGCTAGGGGATTTGTCGTCTCTCCGTGTGTACACATGTATCTCTGATTGATCAATAAAGGAGCCTCAGGCTGTCTGATCAACTCAACACGGTGGTGGTCACTTTCCACGACACCTCCTTACGCCGGGCCAGCAAGTACTTATCAAAGCTCTTTGTAGGCTTGGGTCCCGCCTCACTCACCACAGCCGGGGCCCCACTGCTCCTCAGCCAGGCCAGCTCCAGCTCATGCTTACAATGGATCTCCTTCTCCTCCCGCTCATGCTGGTGCTGGTTCTCCTCATGTTTACGCTGGTTCTCCCAGTCCTTCAGTTCTTGCCTCCTAAACTCGAGCTCTTCTCATCTCAGCTCCCTGTCATGTTCCATCCACAACCATTCCAGGGACAGGGAGCTTCACCGGGATGATCCCCTGCTAGCTGCCGGGGTCAGGGTGCTCTCGGTATTCACTGGGCATCCCCCAACCTCTTTCCTCGGTATAGATGGGCAGGGTCTCGGGGTGTCCTCGACAGCAGTCTGGCCCCTCCCAGCCATGTCAGGCCCCGGGGCCCATGCTGTGTCCACTGGGCAGCTTCCCTCATGGACAGAGCTCCGTTCACCCTAGCGATCCTTCTCCAGCTGGGCAATTAGCTGTTCTTTGGTGGACCTCCCAATGCACAGCCCCCTCTGCCTGCACAGCTCCACCAGGTCTTCCTTAAGGCGCTTAGCATACATCTTCCTGCTGGTGGCCACTCGCCGGCCTGTGCTCTCAGCTTCCACTGGTTCCAGGGAGACCCCTCGTGCACCAGCCCTTTTTCCGGTCACCCCCTCTCTGCCAGGGTCGAGCTGCAAACTCCTCTGCCCCTGGGACCACTCCTGCAATCCCCCCGGGGGACCCTGTTACTGCAAAGTCCTTCTCTCTGGTCACACACTCCCAGTGGTTAATCACCCCCTGACCCCGTCTCTCTCTGACTCTTCAGCCCACCTGGTCCTTGTCAGTCCCCCTTTGTTTTACTGCTCCCCAGTCACTTACTGCAAGAAGCGCCGTCCCCGGGCTGTAGTAAATCCCGCCGCTGCCACCAGTTGTCACGGAGTGTGGGGGAGTTGGGGCCCTGCACCCCTTTTCCTGCGATTCACCAGGACTCTCAGCCAGCCACTAAAGCAGAAGGTTTATTTAGACACCAGGAACACAGTCCAAGACAGGTCTTACAGGCCCAGACAACAGGATCCTCCCAGTTAGGTCAATCTTGGGGCCCCAGGAGCACCACAGCCCCATTTGGGGTGGGGGATCAGAGCCCTGTCTGTCCTTCCCTTCCTTCCCCAGCCAGCTCCAGACTGCCAATCCCCCTCCAGCCCCTCCTCCTCTCTCAGTTGCTTTCCCCGGGCCAGGAGGTCACCTGATCCCTTTGTCTCCAACACTTTCAGCTGGCACCTTTGCAGAGGAGGGGCCCAGGCCATCAGTGGCTAGGAGACAGAGTGCCAGGCATTTCGGTGAACTGGCCCTTTGCTTTGCTAGATACTTAAGAACTGCCATGGGGACACGGAGGCACCAACACAGTATTCACAGACCACAGTAAGAACAGTCCCACTTCGTCACACGACCTGGCTGCAGAGAGACAGGGATGTGCTGGGCTAAGGGAGGCAAGGCCTGAGGCCCTGAGAGTTTCCTGTGCTGGGTTCAATTCTCAATAAACCCTCCTGTTTTATGCTGGCTTAGAGTCACCCCGGGCTAGAGAACAGGAGTCATCAAACCCTTCGGGGGTGAGGAGGCCCGGGGGGTCCAGAGCGTGTAGACTCCCTGAGGGGGCCCACAGCAGAGACAGACGTGCTAAGGCTCAGAGAGGTGCGGCTCCAGGAGGTGGAGGGGCCTGACCCAGAGTGAGAGTGAAGCCCCAAGAAGGACTGTCACACTGAAAGGGGCACCCCCCACGGACCACATCGGGCCACGGGTGGGCATGATCTGTGAGTCCATTACAGAGGGTACGTGAAGGGAGTGTGGATCAGGACAAGGGGCACGGGGGATGATCAGATGCGAGGGGGGGCGGGACACAGGGGCCGGTCGGATCTGGGGTTGTGGAACGCGGGTTGGTTGGACCTGAAGGGGCAGGATGTGGGTCAGGGGGCAGTTGGACCCTGGGGCAGGGCAAGTCACAGGGTAAGGGGGCAGGTCAGAGCCGGGCAGGGGGCAGGTCACAGGGCCGGGGGGGCAGGACGTGTGGTGGGGGGCACTTGGACGCAGACAGAATGGGAGGTGAGGTGGACCAGGGAGGAGCGGAACACGCGGGGGAGGGCGCTGGACACAAGAGTTTGCGAGAAGGTGCTGGGGGGCAGGGGTCTGAGAGGCGCTGTCTGTGAGGTCTCTGTGGGGGGAGGGGATGAGCGAGGGGGTCTGAGAGGTGATGGTTGGGAGGTCCCTACAGGGGGGGCTGAGCAGGGGGGTCTGAGAGGGGCGGCTGAGGGATCTCTGCAAGGGATGGCGATCAGCAGGGGAGGTCTTAGGTCGGCTGTGCTTGATGGCACTCGCAGGCCGCATGTGGGAAGGATTATGCAGCCCGAACCCTTTTGCCTCTCCAATACCCCTGGGGTTCAAACTGGGATTGGGTCTTTTTACAGCATTCTTTGCTGCGATTGGGGCTTTCTTGGTTAAGAGCCCCGCATCTTGGCTTTTGGCCAGCTTTGGGTTTGGGCAGCCGCTCCCCACCTATTGGCACAGATTCAACACCTCTGCCGTCCCCACCTTGCACTTTTCAGCTTTTACCATCAGTCCAGCCTCCTTGAGGCAGCCCAGCCCCCTCTTCACCTGGGACACCTGTTCCTCCCAGGTCTGGCTAAAGACACACATGTCATTGTATGCCAAGGCCATGTTCTCCATCCCCCTCAGCTTCTCTAGAATCTCCCCAGGCCTATGATGGGGTCGGCATTGGACACTGTGATGTCTTTAAGCTTTTGATAGTCCCCACCAAACCAGATCATCCTGTGTCCCTTGGGGATCAGCCCCACGGGTGAGGCCAATGGGCTGTTGAATGGCTGGATGCCATCTAAAGCCAGCAGGTCCTTGACCTCTCTCTACAGGTTCTGGGGTGCTTTCCCAGTGACACTGAACAGGGAACACCTGACGGGGAGATTGTGTCCCACCTCAGGGAAGAGATCCCCCAGGGGGTCTTCCCCCTTCTCCTCCCAATCCTCCCCTTCCAGGTTCAGGGGTCCCCTCATTCTCCTCCCGTCCAGCTGCTCGAAAGGGAAGAACCCTGTGGATTCCTGGGGCATCACCAGCTGCCTCCTGAATCCCCCCAGTTCTACTCCCATTGGGGAACCCATTCCCGGTACAGGAATCCTTTCTCCAACAGGACTCTGTCCCTGCAGCCTTCCCCAAGGGGGTTTGCAGAGCTGTGGCCAGCACCTCAGCTTCTCCAAGGAGGTAACCCTCTGCAGATCACCCCAATGATTGGGAGGGGCCTTTGGAGTTGCGGTCATAGCAGGCGCGGGGCGCTGGCTTCCCTCCCCAGCTCTGGGAGGGGCTTGGGAAATGGTGGTTCCAGCGGGGGCGGGGCACTGCATACTCACTCCAGCTCAGGCAGGGGACTGGGGAGTGGCCGCTCCAGCGGGGGCGGGGGGGGCTGGGTTCCCTCCTCAGCTCTAGTAGGTGTCTGGGGGGTGGTGGTTCGAGTTGAGCAGGGGCGTTGGCTTCCCTCCCCAGATCTGGGAGGGGACTGGGGAGTGGCAGTTCGAGCAGGGGCAGTGTGACGGTGCTGCCTATGGGAGCTAGCTGAGGTCACTCAATCAGGGTGAACTGCAAACAAAACATGGCAGACAAACCTCAAATGCTGGTGGTTATTTCAATACTTAGATTTACCAACCAGCACAAAAGAGCATCTAAGTACCTCACAGGTCACTTAGAAGTCCATACAAAGCAGTTCCCTTAAAGTGCCCAGCCTCAGACCTCCGTCCAGACACTCCTGTCAAACATATGATGATGATTCCTGAAAATCTTACTTCATCATATAAAAGAAAAGGTTCTTCCAATCCCAAAAGATCAGCCACATACCCAGGTCCAATTACAACTTAGATCTTACCCAAAATACACGCTATAGCCAATTCTTATTAACTAAGCTAAAATGTATTAGAAAAGAAAAGAGAGAGAGTGTTGGTTAAAAGATCAATATACATACAGACTTGAATTCAATTCTTGAGATTTAGATACATAGTAGAGGTGAGCTTGTAGTAGCCAAAAGTCCTTTTAGAAATAGTCCCTAGGATATAGTCCTTCTCCCAAACATCCTGGCAATTAGCACAGAGTAATTTATCCATTAAACAGTTCAGATACAGGTTACCATAACCTTCCAAGAGACATAAAGACAATAATACTATTTCACTCAAGTATCATCTTAAATGCTAATACTCCTTTTTTGATCTTTGAATTAAAACTATAGCAAAAGACAAGACTCGTTTGCTTACATCCCAAGACCTGAGCAAACATCTACCCATCTACCTCTGATAATGCAGACTTACATTTCAAAGCTCTGTTCATTTACATATCTTGCTAACCAGTTCTTAAGGTTCACCCATGGGTCAGGTCAGTCGGTGAGGTGAGTTAATTAACTCTTTCTGGCCCTGTCACCTTTCACTGAGATATTATATTATACTCATAACACCACAGGCAGGGCGCTGGCTTCCCTCCCCAGCTCCGGGAGGGGAGCGGGGAGTGGTGGTTCGAGTGGGGGCGGGGCTCTGGGTTCCCTCCCCAACTCATGGGGAATGGCAGCTCCAGAGGGGGCAGGGCACCGGGTTCCCTTTTCAGTTCTGGGAGGGGCCTGGGGAGTGGCAGTTCGAGCGTGGGAGGGGCACTGGCTTCCCTGCCCACCTCTGGGAGGGGACTGTGGGGCTGCCATTCCAGCAGGGGCAGGACGCTGCCTTCCCTCCCCAGCTCTGCGAGGGGACTGGGGAGCAGCCGTTCCTGTGGGGGCGGGGCGCTGGGTTCCCTCCCCAGCTTTGTGAGGGGATTGGGGAGCGACCGTTCCTCTGGGGGCGGGGCGCTGCCTTACCTCCTCACCTCTGCGAGGGGACTGTGGGGCCATAATTCCTGTGGGGGAAGGTCACTGGGTTCCCTCCCCAGATCTGCAATGGGACTGGGAAGCGGCCATTCCTGAGGGGGCGGGGCGCTGTCTTCCCTCCCCAGCGACTCCAGGGGTCTGGGCAGCGGCAGTTCAAGCGGGGGCGGGGTGCTGGAATACCTCTCCAGCTCTTCCAGGTGACTGGGGAGAGGCCATTCCTGCGGGGACGGGCGCTGGGTTCCCTCCCCAGCTCTGATACTAGACTGAGGAGCAACCGTTCCTGCAGGGGTGGGGCACTGCCTTCCCTCCCCAGCTCTGCGAGGGGAATGGGGAGCTGCCATTCCTGCAGGGGCGGGGCGCTGCCTTCCCTCCCCAGGTCTGCCAGGGGACTGGGGAGCGGCCATTCCTGCGGGGGCGGGGCGGTGGGTTCCCTCCCCATTTCTACCAGGAGACTGTGGGGCCGCCATTCCAGCGGGGGCAGAGCGCTGCTTTCCCACCCCAGCTTTGCTCGGGAACTGGTGAGCGGTCGTTTCTGTGGGGGCAGGGCGCTGGGTTCCCTTCCCAGCTCTGCAAGGGGCCTGGGGAGCGGCCCTTTAAGAGGGGGTGGGGCACTGCCTTCCCTTCCCAACTCTGTGAGAGGAATGGGGAGCAGCCTTTCCTGCGGGGGCTGAGTGACGTTATTGATAGAAGCTGGGACCATATAGAACATGGTTTGCAACCAAGGTCCTGTAGTTGCACCAAATCCTATGTAAAGGGGATCATATAAGGTGCCTAAGACCAGGTTATGGGTTACTGGTTATGATTATGCTGTCTGGATGTCTGTATCATTATGTAGCTGAAATTATAAGTATTGGCTGTATACTGTCTGTATTTCAAATTGGTGCTGCAGTTCTGGGAAACACCCCAGAGAAGTTGGTGTTAGCTCTGCTTAGCCTTCTTTATGGCCCATTAAGTACCATCAGCTACACAATTGACCCATTGAGAGGAGGCAGATTCGCCTTGTAACTCAGCAAAGTACTCAGGGATTTGCCCATGTGACTCCAAACTCCATTTTGCTGTAATTTTCCACAGTAAGAACAAAGAAGTGTTCTTACATCTGGAAGAGCCTATATAAGGCTGATGCCTCATCTCCATCTTATCTTCAATCTTGCTTCCTACCTCTGGAGGGACTTTGCTACAAACTGAAGCTCTCCACAAGGGACTGATGACCCATCCCAGCGGGGGATGTTCTCCAGAGACTTGATTTGAACCTGCAGTTTACTCCATCACTGCTACAAGCCTGAACTAAGAACTTTGCCATTACTGTATGGAATTGATTCCTTTTAACCAATTCTAACTCTCATCTCTATCTTTTTCCCTTTATGAATAAACCTTTAGATTTAGATTCTAAAGGATTGGCAACAGCGTGATTTGTGGGTAAGATCTGATGTGTATATTGACCTGGTTCTGGGGCTTGGTCCTTTGGGATCGAGAGAACCTTGTTCTTTTACTGGGGTGTTGGTTTTCATAACCATTCATCTCCAGAACGAGTGGTGCCAGTGGTGATACTGGGAGACTGGAGTGTCTAAGGAAATAGCTTGTGTGACTTGTGGTTAGCCAGTGGGGTGAAACTGAAGTCCTTTTTGTCTGGATGATTTGGTTTGCCTTAGAGATGGAAAAACCCCAGCCTAGGGCTGTAACTGTCCTGTTTGAGCAATTGGTCCTGAATTGGCACTCTCAGTTGGGTACCGCCAGAACTGCATCGTCACAGGTGGGGCGCTGCCTTCCCTCCCCAGCTCTGCGAGGGGACTGGGAAGCGGCCGTTCATGCCGGGGCTGGGGGCTGGGTTCCCTTCCCAGCTCTGTGAGGGAACTTGGCTGCTGTCGTTCCTCTGGGGGTGGGGCGCTGGGTTCCCTTCCCAGCTCTGCCACTGGATTGGGGAGTGCCCATTCCAGTGGAGGTGAGGCACTGGGTTCCCATCTCATCTCTGCAAGTGGACTTGGGAGAGCTCCTTCCAGTGGGGGCAAGGCGCAACCTTCCCTCCCCGACTTTGCTAGGAGACTAGGATGCAGCCGCTCCAGTGGGGAGCTGGATTCCCTCCCCAGCTCTGACACGGGACTGCGGAGCGCCGTTTCCTGCATGAGCGGGGAGCTGCCTTCCCTCCCCAGCTCTGACAGGGAACTGGGAAGCGGCTTCTCCTGTGGGGGAGGGGCGCTAGGTTCCCTCCCCACCTCTGCGAGGGAACTCGGAAGTGGCCGTTCCAGCAAGAGTGGGGCGCTTCCTTCCCTTCCAGCTCTGCCAGGGGACTGGGGAGTGGCCGTTCCAGTGGGGGCGGGGCTTTGACGTCCCTCCCCAACTTTGGCATGGGACTGGGCAGCTGCCATTCCTGTGGGGGCGGGTCGCTGGGATCACTCCCCAGCCCTGCGAGGTGATTGTGAAATGGTCATTCCTGAGGGGGCGGGGAGCTGCCTTCCCTCCCCTGCTCTAAGAAGGGACTGGGGAGTGGCCATTTCAGCAAGGGACGGGCGCTGGTTTCCCTCACCATCTTTGCCAGCGGACTGGGGAGCGGGCTTTCCTATGAGGGTGTATCGCTGCCTTCCCTCCCCAGCTCTGTGAGGAGACTGGGAGTGGCTGTTCCTGCAGGGGCAGGGCCCTGTGTTCCCCTCCCCAGCTCTGCAAGGGGACTGGAGAGCTGCTTTTCCAGCAGGGTTGGGGGGCTCGGTTACCCTCCCCAGCTCTGCGAGTGGACTTGGGAGGGGCCGTTCTAGCAGTGGTGGGGAGCTGCCTTCCCTCCTCCCCACTGCAAGGGGACTGGGGAGGGGCCTTTCCTCGGGGGCGAGGCGCTGGTTTCCCTCCCCAGCTCTGCCAGGGGACTGGGGTGCGGTTGTTCCTGCAGGGGTGGGGTGGTCCTTTCCCTTCCCAGCTCTGCCAGGGGACTGGGAGCAGCCATTCCTGTGGGGGTGGGGCTCTGCGTTCCCTCTCTGGCTCTACGACGGGACTGGACAGCGGCCGTTCGAGTGGGGGTGGGGCACTGGGTTCCCTCCATACCTTTGCCAATGGACTGGGGAGCGGCTGTTCCAGCGAGGGAGGGGCGCTGGATTCCCTCCCTGTCTCTGCGAGGGAACTGGGCAGCGGCCATAGCCACAGGGGCCGGGTGCTTTAATCCCTCCTCGGCTCTGCAAGGGGACTGGGAAGCGGCCGTTCCTTCTGGGGTGGGGCACTGGGTTCTCTCCCCGGCTCTGCAAGGGGATTGGAGAGGGGCCGTTCCAGTGAGGGCGGGGGCTACCTTCCCTCCCTGGCTCTGGGAGGGGACTGGGGAGCGCTTGCTCAAGTGGGGGAGTGGGGCTGGTTTCCTCTCCCATCTATGCCAGCGGACTGGGGACTGGTCATTCCAGCGGGGGTGCGGCGCTGAATTTCCTCCCCAGCTCTGACAGGGAACTGGGGAGCGGCCGTTCCTGCGGGGGCGGGACTCTGGGTTCTCTCCCCGGCTCTGCGAGGGAACTGGGTAGCGGCCATTGATGCTGGGGCAGGGCGCTTCCTTCCCTACCCCAGCTCTGCAAGGAGACTGTGGAGCGGCCGTTCCAGCGAGTGCGGGGAGCTCTTTTCCCTTCCCAGCTCCCCAAGGGCACTGGGGAGTGGCCGTTCCAGTGTGGGCGGGGCTCTGACTTCTCTCCCCAGCTTTGCCAGGGGACTGGGCAGTTGTCTTTCCTGTTACAGCAGGACGCTGCCTTCCCTGCCCAGCTCTGCTAGGATATTGGAAAAGACCCTTCCTGCGGGAGCAGGGTGCTGCCTTCCCTCTCCAGCTCTGCCAGGGAACTGGAGAGCGGCCGTTCCAGCAAGGGCGAGGTGATGGGTTCCCTCCCCGGCTCTGCAAGGGGACTGGGGAGCGGTCGTTTGCTGCGGGGGCGGTGTTGCTGACACAGAGGGTGCTCGAGGCAAGCAACAGTGGTTCGTTGCCCAGAGTGCAAAGCTCCAATGAACACACACCAGGGTGGAGAAGCAAGCAAAGTTTTTTTGAGATCTCAAAGTGGTGCAAGGAGACCAACGCCTCAAATCGTGCACCTATACACAAGCGGCTTTTCCCTTTTTATAAATTTTTTTTTCTCTTTCTCCCCCTCGCCTCCTCCTCCTCCTTCCTCCCCCCATAGCAGTTACGTAAGCGCAGGTGCATTAAGTAATCTTGGCCGCAGCAGCTCGTTAGTAAGTTTTCCTTCTGCCAGTTATCTTGTCCTTCTGCTAAAGGTGCACAGGCCTTATCGCCACTGCATTAGACCGGTTTTAGCTGTGCTGCAACTGATTACTTACTGTTACACATTTAATTTCACAGCTGCTAGCTTTCTAGATGAAGTAGAGTTCAACATGGAGGAGCTTTGGTTCACTGAGGCCTAGATTTATGCCTAGTGACACCAACAACTCCCTCCTTTGAGAATACTCAACAAACTTTTGGTTGAGTTTTCTCATACTTTGAGGACAAAAAGCGTTTAAGCTCTAGGGTGCTGGGGTCATTAATGAGGGAGTATAGCGGGATTTCCTGGGGAACGGGAGGTACAAATTATATGTAGGAGTGCTTTACAGCAAGCAAACAAGAGGAGAGTAACGATACACAACACCACACCAGTGAGCAGGAGGCGAACAATGCCTCCCCCTAGTCCCCCCAGGTTGGGTAACCAGTCCCAAAGGGAATCAGAAATAGTAGGTTTCCCTTTTTAGGCCTTCCACTGTTCAAAAGCCTGTTTGGCTGACAGGATGTGCTTGTTAATATCCTGTGCATTTTCTGGGACATAAGTACAGCATTCATCCCCTATAAGGGCTCGCACACCGCCCTGGGAAGCCACACTTCCACCCAGGAAGTGTCCACATATGTCTCCATGATCACAGATCACATGGTATTTCTGATGCATCTGTAAGGGCAGTGGGCCAAGTTTGGTACTCAAGGTCACTCCGAATGGCCATCAGCTGGTCATTCAGGAAATCCCAAATTCCTAAACATACTAGATCCCACTGCAATGCCTTCCCAGCCTCAGTGATATTCAAGACCAACTTTCCTTGATGTAGTACTATAAGACACCTCTTATTTAACTATTCTCAGGCACTTTCAAAAGGCATCTACATTAATAGCATAGGAGGGGGGGTTACATTGTTAGTCACTCTCCAGGACACAGGGCGCAGGTTGTAGAATAAACCCCAAGTTCCAATAAATACCACATTCCCAAGCATGGGTCCCACAAATGTCCTCCCGCCAGTGTTTAATTCTTTGTTTCTTCACCAGGGTCAGTTCTTAATGTCCTTTCTAGTCAGGAATTCCTGGACTTTGGTAATTTCTGAGTGTTCCATCTTCTTCCCCAGAACAGTCGTGTTTCAGCATCCTACAGGGGGGAGGTTACCAGTACATCACCCTGTAATGATTTTGCTTTTTCTAGAAAAATTCAAGGGCACAGTAGATCTGTCCGTGGAGAAGGGAGATGTTACTAGCACTTCATCTTGTACTTTTTCCCTGCTGTCCAGAAAGCACAGTGGAGCTAGAAGGAGAAATAGGCTAATCAACAGTAGGAGAATTCTCCCGATGTGGAGGGGTCTTTTTGCAGTGAGAATCATGGGTACAGGCAGTCAGTCTTTGACACTTCACAGTGGTGTTGGTAGTCAGCAGGACTTAATAAGGGCCTTTCCAGCGTGGAGCCAAGGCAGTCTTTCGTTGGTGGACCTTTACATCAATCCAGTTTCCTGGTTTCAAGGAGTGGCAGGGCTGCTAGGGTCTTTGAGTAGCACTTCTTTACCTGTGAGAAAAGAAACCTAACACATTTCATTAGTGCCAACAGTGTCTTGCAAACCTTATAGCTGCATGGGCAAATTCAAGCCCTCCTTTTCCTGGTTGTTAGCCAAGTTTTAACGGTGAGCAGTGTCCTTGAATGGAGTCAGTGTCTTATCAATAGCCTGAGCTTGCTAGTTAATTTGTTTTCCATTTAACTTATTCTATTCTTTCTCCTTTTTCCCTTCTTGGCTTCTTTAAACCTACAAAGGAAACTTCCACTTTTCACTTATACACCTTTTTCCAACAATGAACACACAAACATTGCCATTATGCAGTACATTAGTCTTATTATTCAATATATGCCACACACACCCTTTCACTAAAATAACCTTATTATAGAACTTTGGAGCAACAAACTAGAACAAGCACACCCGATTTGAGGAGTTCATTCAATTCAACCTCTAGTCCAATAGCTTTCGACCATCACCAGCCCCCTGGCTAGAAATCTGAGGTAGCCAGAAAGATCCCATGTACAATGTGGGGAGTGGGTTAACTTTTCATGTCTTTGCTTCCAAAGACTGTTGGTATGCAAATTTTAACAACAATTTTTGCAATTAACAATTTGGCCAAAGAAGTTTCTGTTTCTTACTTAAGGAAATGCATTAGACTTTAGTATATCACATTCTCCTGATTTATCCAAACACTTTGTATTCCAAGTTGAACAAGACGAGTATCTGCATTTTAATTTAACCTTTTTGCTTGATTTTAAACTAGACTATTTTATAAAAATATTAAACACAACAATTCCAGCCACAAGACAAACACCACAAGACAGAACATAGAACACAAAACATAATTCCTATTGTGCCAGTAAATGCATGGTACGTTGAATGCTGTTCAGCTGGCATCAGTTTTCTCTGGTTATCTGAAAGACAAAAAAAAAAAAGAACAACAGAGGTCTACCCACCCCTTCTGGGCAGACAATCATCGCTTGAAATATACAAATACCCATGTTGACTTCAGGCAAAACAGAGGAATTACCCCATATTTTCTTGTATTTGTTTCATAGGCAGCCCAGGTTTTCAATTACATAACACTGTATACATTCTTCAGCTAATTTAACTAAATTGTTCATAGCCAAACCAAATGATTGCAATCCAGTGATTTATTTGCCTGAATTTATTTACAAACATTTCACAGACACCAAGACTTCTTTTATTTAGCCTTTTTACAAAGTTCAACTGCTGTTCCCTCCAGCAACTACAGAGTTCACTTCTCACTCTCCCTTAAATCACTTGCTTGTCTCCCAACATCCACTTTTATCAACTTAACTCACCATTCCAAGTAAGTCCTGGGTATTTGAAATCCCCATGCTTACACTTACTGACTCCTTCCTTCCACTACACCCTTAAAGTTTTCCAATCTGTTTTCCAATCTCTCTGTCTGTTGCCTGCCCACCTGGGCCCGATCCTGCTTTTCTTGCTGAACCGTCCCTTCCATGGGCACCAACTTGTTCCACTACCAGTTTAGCTAGGAGGATGGGCTTCTCAACTAGCCCCCACCCCTCCTGGTCTCTTCCCTTAAACATTCTTACTCACAAGACTACCCAAGTCCTCCCTCATGAGGCTTGTCACCTGGACAAAAAACACATGGCCCATTGGGCAAAGGCCATTTACTTAACATATAATCCAAACCCCTTTAGAGGGTTTACCCAGACACCCGTCCATCTGTCTGCTGACACTTAAACTGAAAAGAGAATTACACAGAGCAGAGGGAATTACAGTCTAAGCCAGGCTTTCCCAGTTCTATACACTGACTGCTACAGAGGACAGGACAGAAGGATCTCAATTCGACCTCAGAGCTTCCTAGCACGCATGGCTTCCACTCCGAGGAATTACGAACCAGAGGTTCAGTTCTGCCTACACTCCTAAAGCCCAAATGAACAGAGCAGAAAAACAACAGTAACCGGTTACACAGAACAGAACCAGAACCAAATAGCGTTTCCTTATCCTATTAGGGCTCACTTTTCATCATGCAGTTCTCAACATATAACACCAACAGTACCAAGCAAAGCAAACATAAAATAACAAGGGTTAAAAAAAAGATGGTTTAAATGCTGCAGGGTTCCCCCCTTCTTAACTGTTCACCAAACTGTGACAAATTTCTGTTACCAATCTATCCCTCATGTCAGGTGATCAGGCTGACACTACAGGATCATTGGGAGAAGATAAAGAAAACACACTATAAAGCTGAATTTTTAAAGCTCCATTAATAAAAAAATAAAACAATGGAGAGTGTTGGGAACGCTCCCACATCACTCAGGAAAACATTAATGCCCCAAGCCTGAAGCCCCTTTCATACTCACCCACCTACGTCCAGACTGGCCACTTCTGTATATAATGTTCAGAGAAGGGAGAGAGGTGGACGGGAGATTATCCTGTATACAGCTTGTCCAGAATTTCCAATATGCTTCTGCTCTTGGGAGGGCTGTTCTCTTACACCTGGAATCTCCTGCAGCGTCTCTTTCAGAGATTCCAGCCCAGATCAGCTGCCTGTGGCTTCTTTGGTGTCACCAAGCCACACCGGCTCCGGGGTCACAAAGGCACACTGTTGGATCTTACTGGACAGTTAAGCTTTGCAAATGTAATCTCAGTTCTGTAACTTATATTGCCTTTGGTTCGCCTCTGTCAATTTTCCTTTTTCCACAGCCAGCTGGGGCCGAAAGCAGTTTTTCTTTGTACTTAGCATATTCTGTGTTGATTCTTGACCTTAAACGCAGAGCAACTTTCTTTTTATCCCTGGTCCAAGCTGAATTTCAAATTAACCCGTTCCTTTCCTCAACAGACAAATTTGTTCATGCTGTGTCAGGGCTTTTTGGTGATTAAACGCTCCTCTTAGATGTATGATCTTATCTAGATTGAAGTACCTTCTAGTGGGCATTGTTTAGATGTAAATATTCCAATTCTCTAAATACCTGCAGGTTGATGAACCATAATGTACGTACATGTAATATGCTGGGGTACCCTTAGGGGGTGAGGGGGAATGTTTAGACTGTCCCCCCACCCATTTTCCACTTACACACACAGGGAGGGTGCCCTGTCCGCGCTAGCCTCGTAAACTAAGGATTTTTCCCTACAGGGTACTCACACAGGAGAGGCTAACGAGGATGGCCACGACCCTCCTACACCTCCCTTCAGCAAAGAGCGTCGGCGAGTCTCTGGGAGACGGCGCCGCTTACTCTGATTGCATCCAGTGAGATGATCAGACTGTCAGTAGCCCACACGGAAAGGAAAGGGGAAGGGAAGATGGGTACACACACTCCTAGACCCAGGTAGCTTCCTCAGCGGACGATGCCAGGCCGAGTCAGCCCACCATGGGTCGGACCTCCTAGAGATCCACTAGTTACCGGGCTTGCGTTAGAGCAGTCCTGGTCACCAGCTTCTGCTTCACAGGGTACTCTGGGCGTCTGCCGGTAACAGTCACTCACACTGGCCCCCAGTACCACTCTGCATCTGATCTTGCTTTGCCTTTTTTTCAGTTTATGCTTAGTCATTGGATCCGAACCAAACACCTTCCAATTCACTAGAATGCATTCTAAGGTTGTACACTGTACCTGGCACCCCATACCGTGCCCTTGACCCATTATATGACGCTCTATTGTCTAATGGGAATTACAATGACTGGGCATCCCCAGCCTCTAATTACAATGACTGGGCGTCCCCAGCCTCAGGCAAAAGTTCACACTACTGGACTGTTCCTACCTTATCCAAGGGACTGGTTCCTCACCATCACCCACAACTGCTTCTCCACTACTCAAGCATGTTGCACCGTTGTGCCCTCCAGGGTCGGTCGAACTGCGTTTCCGTCGAGGCCCCCGGTGAAGTCACCGGTGTGCACTGGGCCTCGGTAGTCGCCGAGATCCATTGATCACCAGAAGGGATCCGGGCAAGGCTAATTTTAGCCTCGAGCCCACCCAGGGACTCCAAGAACTGTTGCTGACACAGAGGGTGCCCGAGGCAAGTAACAGTGGTTCATTGCTCAGAGTGCGAACCGCCAATGAACACACATCAGGGTGGGAAGCAAGCAAAGTTTATTTGAGATCTCAAAGCGGTGCAAGGAGACTAACGCCTCAAATCATGCACCACTACACAAGCGGGTTTTCCCTTTTTATAAGTTTTTTTCCTCTTTCTTCTTCGCCCCCTCCTCCTCCTTCCTCCCCCTGTAGCAGTTACGTAGAGGCAAGTGCATTAAGTAATCCTGGCAGTGGCAGCTCGTTAATGAGTTTTCCTTCTGCGAGTTTTCTTGTCCTTCTGCTAAAGGTGCACAGGCCTTATCATTACTGCTTTAGACCAGTTTTAGCTGTGCTGCAACTGATAACTTACTGTTACACATTTAATTTCACAGCTGCTAGCTCTCTAGATCAAGTAGAGTTCAACATGGAGGAGCTTTGGTTCACTGAGGCCTAGATTTATGCCTAGTGACACCAACACCTCCATGCTACTGCCTCTGCCCAGCCCCCCCTATGGTATGCCCAGTCCTCCCCCCGGCTGTATCCCCTCCACCAGCTCCCGCCCTGCCCCCCCACATGCTACTGCCTCTGAGCAGCACCACCTACGGTCTGCCCAGTCCTCCCCCCGGCTGTGTCCTCTCTCCCCCAGCTCCCGCCCTGCCTCTCCCCCATGCTACTGCCTCTGAGCAGCCCCCCCTACGGTCTGCCCAGTCCTCCCCGCAGCTGTATCCCCTCCTCCCCAGCTCCCACCCCTGTCACATCCCCCCGCTACACTTTCTTGCCCCATTCCCTGCCTGAGTCCCAGCTTCACCCCCTGACATCTCTCCAACTCCACCTTCCCCATCACAGCCCTTGCCCCCCTAGTGCCCTGGCCCCTGCTCCCCGGGGTGGGCTTGAGAGGCCCACACTCCCCGGCCAATTCACTCCCCAGAATTGGAAGCTGCTGGCGTTGAGGAAGGTGGGGCCTGGGCTGGTTCAGTTGCTTGGGCAGATCCTGGTAAAAGAGAGAAGAGCGGGCAAGGCTGAGGCCCCTTCCTTGTCCCGGGGGGGGGCAGGGGTCCCACAATTTGGCTCAGTGTCACCCTCCCACATACAGAGGAGACGTCAGCTCCCAGCAGGCCATGCTCCATCTCCAGCCCCACTGGGATGAGACCACAATCCCCCAGTCCCCCCGCCCCACCAACGCCATAAGCAGTCAAGCAGGGGAATCGCCCCCCTTCTCCCCTGCGAGGGCTGCAGGACTCCCTGCCTCCTGCAACACCAACCTCCCTGCCATGTCCCCTGGGGTGGGGTCAGATAAGGGTGCGTTTCTTTTTTCCATTGCCCAGATCCGGCCCTCGACCCCGGTCTGCCTAGACGGGATCCAGGGTCTGGAGCAGTTGGCTGCTTACCCAGGGCCACCAAGGAGCCACCAGGAGAAGGGACTAGATTCTCCACAGCTTTGCCTTCATTCACACTGGTACCTGTCTCACACATGGGGAAACTGAGGCAACAGGGAGGGCGATATGGCCTGCACCAGCTCCAATTGGGAGTCTGTGAGACAGCCAGGAATAGAATCCAGGAGTCCTGGCTCCATGGGCAGCTTGGGACTCCTCCATTTGGGGAGGCTGGGCGCTTCTGGACTGCAGCCTTGCCCCAAGGCCTACTCCCACTCAGCCTCCTCCTGCCGAAGCCCCCCCACACTCCCCCTTCAGCCCCGCCCACACTCCACCCTCAGGCCCCCTTTGTTCCACTCCCTTGACCCCCTCTGCCTGCCTCTCATGTCTCTTCCCCAAAGGCCCTGCCACTTGTGCCCCTTCGCCCCCTACCCCAAGGCCCCCACCTGCCTGCCTGACGTTTGCACCCCTGGGTCCTCACCCCACAGCTCCATGTGGGCGAATGGGAACTTGGGACAGGGTAGAGTGTGGATGGCGCCTTGAGGGGGAGAGGACAACTGGGAACAGGGCCTCAGTGGAGCATGGGTCAGGTGCCACCCCTGGCCACTTCTACTCGCTGCCCATGCCTGGCTCCAAGCCTCCCCTGCTCTAACCACTACATTGCACTGCCCTCCCAGAGCTGGGGATAAGAACTAGGAGTCCTGGCTCCTAGCCGGGCTGTGGATGGAGCAGGACATACTGGCCATGGGCTCAGCTGGGTATCACTTACCATCAGTTTGGATGATTTCCCACTCCTGACCTCCTGACTCACAGCTCTGCTGGTGCCCCTCACTCCCGACTCGTAGCTCCCTGGGCTCCAAGCTGACCTCCCCAGTCACTACGCTGCCCATGCCCCTCGCTCCCGACCCTCAGCACTTGGTATCCCAATCGTGAACTCCAGATTCACAGCTCCACTGGTGCCCCTCACTCCCGACCTGCAGCCCACTGGGTTCACCCCAGCTGTAGCGGTACCCGTCACTCCCGACCCGCAGCCCCCTGGTTTCCCCCCAGCTGCAGCGGTGCCCCTCACTCCCGACCTGCAGCTCCCTGGGCTCCCTCCAGATCGGACGATGCCCCTTACTCCTGACCCGCAGCCCCTGGTATCCCAGTCCTAATCTCTAGACTTACAGTTCTGCCGGTGTCCCTCTTTCCCGACACACAGTCCCTGCTGTTCCAGTCCTGACATCAGGACTCATAGATCTGTTGATGCGCCTCACTCCTGACCTGAAGCCCACTGGACTCCCCCCTGAGCTCCTAAGTCACTGCGTTGCCAGTGTCCCACACTCCTGACCCACACCCACTGCTATCCCAGTCCTGAACTCCACACTCGCAGCTGTGACGATGCCCCTCAACCCCGACCCGCAGCGCCCTAGGCTTCCCCCAGCTCTACCAGTGCCCCTGACTCCCGAAGCACAGCCCCCTGGGCTTCCTCCAGCAAAGACGCTGCATCTCACTCCCGACACGCAGCCCCTGCTATCCCAGTCCTGACCTCCAGACTCTCAGTTCTGCTGGTGAATCTCACTACCGAACTGCAGCCCCTGTTATCCCAGTCCTGACCTCCAGACTCAAAGCTCTGCTGGTGACCCTCATTCCTGACCCACAGCGAGCTGGGCTTCAGCACCTGTATCGGTACCTCTCACTCCCGACCTGCAGCCCCTGCTATCCCAGTCCTGACGTCCAGACTCAAAGCTCTGCTGGTGACCCTCATTCCTGACCCGCAGCCCACTGGGATTCCCCCAGCTCTACTGGTGCCCCTCATTCCAGACCTGCAGCCCCTCTATCCCAGTCCTGACCTCCAGCTTCTCAGCTCTGCTGGTTCCTCTCACTCCCGACATGCAGCCCCCTGGGATCTCTCCAGCTCTGACGGTACCCCTCACTCCTGACCCACGGCCCCTCCTACTCCAGTCCTGACCTCCAGCTTTTCAGCTCTGCCGGTGCCCCTCACTACCAATCAACAGCCCCCTGGGCTTCCCCAAGCTCTACCAGCGACGCTCCTTCTTGACCCAGAGTTGGTGCCCCTCACTCCTGACCTGCAATCCAAGGTATCCAAGTCTTGACCTCCAGAATCGCAGCTCTGCTGATGCCCCTCACTCCCGACCTGTAACCCCTTGAGCTCTCAGCTGAGCTCACCAGTCACAGAGCCACTGGTGCCTCTGACTCCCGACCCGCAGGGCCTGCTATCCCAGTCCTGACCTCCAGACTCACAGCTCTGCTGGTGCCCCTCACTCCCACCCAAAGTCTCCTAGCCACCCCCCAGCTCTAGCGGTGCCCCTCACTCCCAACCCGCAGCCCCATGGGCTTCCCCCAGCTCTACTGGTGCCCATCACTCCTGACCTGCAGCCCCCTGAGCTCCCCACTGAGCTCCCCAGTCACTGCATTGCCTGTGCCCCTCACTCCTGACCGCAGCCCCTGCTGTCCCAGTCCTGACCTCCAGACTCACAGCTCTTTTGGTGCCCCGCACTCCCTACCCACCAGCTCTACCGGTGCTTCTCACTCCCGACCCGCAGCCCCCTGAGCTCCCCGCTGAGCTTCCCAGTCACTGCGCTGCTGGTGCCCCTAACTCCCAGCTCGCAGCCCCTCCTGTCCCAATCATGACCTCCAGACTCACAGCTTTGCTGGTGCCCCTCACTCCCGACCTCCACCCCCCTGGGCTCCCCACTGAGCTCCCCAGTCACTGCGCTGCTGGTGCCCCTAACTCCTAACTCGCAGCCCCTCCTGTCCCAATCATGACCTCCAGACTCACAGCTTTGCTGGTGCCCCTCACTCCCAACCCGCAGCCCCCTGGGCTCCCTCCAGCTCTGACCGTGCCCCTCACTCCCGACATGCAGCACCTGGTTTCCCAGTCCTAAAATCCTGACTCACAGCTCTGTTCGTGCCCCTCACTCCCATTCCTCATAACCCTGTGATTCCCACTGCTTCACTGATGCCCCTCACTCCCGACCCGCAGTCCCCTGGGCTTCCTCCAGCTCTATCGGTGCCCCTCACTCCCCACCCACAGCCCCCTGGTCTCCCCGCTGATCTCCCAAGTCACTGCGCTGTCGTTGCCCCTCACTCCCGACCCGCAGCCCTCTGGGCTTCCTCCAGCTCTGACAGTGTCTCTAACTGCAGACCTGCAGCCCCTTGTATCCCAGTCCTAACCTCCAGACTCACAGCTCTTCTGCTTCCCCTCACTCTGCACCCTCAGCCCCCTGGGCTCCTTCCAGCTCTATCGGTGCCCCTTACTACCGATCCTCAGCCCCCTGTTCTCCGCTCTGAGCTCCACAGTCAGTGCTCTGCCAGTGCCCCTCACTCCCGACCCACAGCCCCTGCTATCCCAGTCCTGCCCTCCAGACTCACAGCTCTGCTGGTGCCCCTCACTCCCGACCCAGAGTTCCCTGGGCTTGTCCCATCTCTAGCAGTGCCCCTCACTCCCAACCCGCAGCCCCCTGGGCTCCCTCCAGCTCTACTGGTGTCTCTGACTCCTTAACCACATGCCGCTGAGCTCGCTGCTGAGCTCCCCACTCACTGCGCTGCCTGTGCCCCTCACTCCCGACCCACAGACCCTGATATCCCAGTCCTGACCTCCAGAATCACAGCTCTGCTGGTGTCCCTCACTCCCGACCCAGAGTTCCCTGGGCTTGTCCCATCTCTAGCAGTGCCCCTCACTTCCGACCTGCAGCCCCCTGAACTCCCTCCAGCTCTACCAGTACCCCTCACTCCCGACCTGCAGCCCCCTGGGCTCCCTCCAGCTCGGACGATGCCCCTTACTCCTGACCCGCAGCCCCTGGTATCCCAGTCCTAATCTCTAGACTTACAGTTCTGCCGGTGTCCCTCTTTCCTGACCCGCAGACCCTGCTGTTCCAGTCCTGACATCAGGACTCATAGATCTGTTGATGCTCCTCACTCCCAACTTGCAGCCCACTGGACTCCCCGCTGAGCTCCTAAGTCACTGCGTTGCCAGTGTCCCACGCTCCTGACCCACACCCACTGCTATCCCAGTCCTGAACTCCACACTCGCAGCTGTGACGATGCCCCTCAACCCCGACCCGCAGCACCCTAGGCTTCCCCCAGCTCTACCAGTGCCCCTGACTCCCGAAGCACAGCCCCCTGTGCTCCCTCCACCAAAGACGGTGCATCTCACTCCCGACACGCAGCCCCTGCTATCCCAGTCCTGACCTCCAGACTCTCAGCTCTGCTGGTGACCCTCATTCCTGACCCACAGCGAGCTGGGCTTCAGCACCTGTATCGGTACCTCTCACTCCCGACCCGTAGCCCCTGCTATCCCAGTCCTGATGTCCAGACTCAAAGCTCTGCTGGTGACCCTCATTCCTGACCCGCAGCCCACTGGGATTCCCCCAGCTCTACTGGTGCCCCTCATTCCAGACCTGCAGCCCCTCTATCCCAGTCCTGACCTCCAGCTTCTCAGCTCTGCTGGTTCCTCTCACTCCCGACATGCAGCCCCCTGGGATCTCTCCAGCTCTGACGGTACCCCTCACTCCTGACCCACGGCCCCTCCTACTCCAGTCCTGACCTCCAGCTTTTCAGCTCTGCCGGTGCCCCTCACTACCAATCAGCAGCCCCCTGGGCTTCCCCAAGCTCTACCGGCGACCCTCCTTCTTGACCCACAGTTGGTGCCTTTCACTCCCGACCCGCAGGGCCTGCTATCCCAGTCCTGACCTCCAGACTCACAGCTCTGCTGGTGCCCCTCACTCCCACCCGAAGTCTCCTAGCCACCCCCCAGCTCTAGCGGTGCCCCTCACTCCCAACCCGCAGCCCCATGGGCTTCCCCCAGCTCTACCGGTGCCCATCACTCCTGACCTGCAGCCCCCTGAGCTCCCCGCTGAGCTCCCCAGTCACTGCACTGCCTGTGCCCCTCAATCCTGACCGCAGCCCCTGCTGTTCCAGTCCTGACCTCCAGACTCACAGCTCTTTTGGTGCCCCTCACTCCCTACCCACAGCCCCCTGGGCTTGCCCCAGCTCTAGGGGGTCCCCTAACTCCCGACCCGCAGCCCCCTGAGCTTCCCCCAACTCTACCAGTGCCCCTCACTCCCAACCAGCAGTTCGCTGGACTCATCCAGCTCTACCGGTGCACCTCATGCCCCATCGTCGCCCCCTAGGCTCCCTCGGGCTGTGGCGGTGCCCCTCACTCCCGACCTCCAGCCCCCTGGGCTCCCTGCTGAGCTCCCCAGTCCTGACCTCCAGACTCACAGCTCTGCTGGTGCCCATCACTCCCGACCCATAGCCCCCTGGGATTCCCCCTGCTCTACTGGTGCCCCTTGTGATGGAGTATGAACTGTCTGTGTGGGGGGTGGGAGAGCCGGGGGTGACTTTAGGTGAGGGACAGGACCTGAGCCTGTAACCTGAGCGATGCAGGGGCGATGGGAGTTCAACACCTTGGCCCGAGAAGGTGGAGAAAGGCAGAGAACTGACTAGAGAGGGTTTGGGCAGTTTCAGTTTTATGGCTGGGTGGTTGGAATTCAGGGAATCCCAAGCTGGGGACAAAACACTCTGAACCCCCAGAAGGACCAGATTGAGGGGTCCTGGTTGTGCCTACAAGCTCTGCTGTCACCTGCGTTCCTGTTGTCCAATAAACCTTCTGTTTTACTGGCTGGCTGAGAGTCACTGTGAGTCCCAGGAAGAGGGGTGCAGGACCGGACTCCCCCACACTCTGTGACAACTGGTGGCAGCAGCGGGAGATACTGCACCCCATGGACGGCGCTTTCTGCAGTAAGTGACTGGGGAGCAATGAAATGAAGGGACAATTTTAGGGGTGATTAACCCCCGGGAGTGTGTGCCCAGTGAGAAGGACTTTGCAGTAACAGGGTCCCCCGGGGGATTGCAGTGAGTGGTTCCAGGGGCGGAAGAGTCTGCAGCTCGACCCTGGCAGATGGGGGGTGACCTCAAGAAGGGCTGGTGCACTGGGGGTCTCTCTGGAAACTGTGCGGAGTGGCAAGCACCCCGGCCTGTGAGTGGCCAGCAGGAAGATGTATGCCCAGCTGCGCAAGTGCGACCTGGTGGAGCTGTGCAAGCAGAGGGGGCTGCGCAATGGGAGACTCACGAAAGACCAGCTGATTGCCCGGCTGGAGGAGGGAGACCGCTTGAATGGACGGAGCCCTGTTTCTGAGGGAAGCAACTGGGCAGATGCAGCCCAGGCACCAGTGTCTGTCCCAGCTGGGAGTGGTCAGCCGGCAGCTGAGGGCTTCCCGAGACCCCCCCTTCCTATGCCTAGGGGAAGGGAGAGGAGGATCCCAGAGAATAGCGAGGGCACCGTGACCCCCCCGGCCAGCAGGGGATCCTCCTCGCAAAGCTCACCCCCCAGCAGGGGATCCTCCCGGTGGCGCTCGGCATCCGTGGAGCGGATTTGGCTGGAATATGACAGGGAGCTGAGACGGGAAGAGCTCGAGTTATGGAGGGAAGAACTGAAGGAACGGGGTATCCAGTGTAAACATGAGGCGAACCAGCGCCAGCGTGAGGAGAACCAGCGCCAGCGTGAGCTGGAGGAGAAGGAGAAACAGCGTAAACATGAGCTGGAGCTGGCCTGGCTGGCGAGCAGTGGGGCCCCGGCTGCGGTGAGTGAAGGGGGACCCAAGCCTACAAAGAACTTTGATAAAGGCTTGCTGGCCCAACGTAAGGAGGGAGAGGACATAGATACCTTCCTAACGGCCTTTTAGAATGCCTGCAAGCTGCACAGGGTTGACCCTGCAGACAGGATCTCATTTCTCACCCTCCTTACTGGATTCCACAGCTGTGGAGGTGTACAGCTGACTGAAAGAGGCAGAGGCAGGGGACTATGAGCTGTTCAAACAGGCCCTGCTCCGGGAGTTTGGGCTGACTCCAGAGATGCACCGGAAAAGGTTCCAGAGTCAGCGTAAAACCCGTGAGGTCACACACCTACAGCTGGTCAATCGGGAGCAGGGGTATGCCCGCAAATGGACGGCTGGGGCCCAAACTAAAGAGGACCTGCTTGACCTATTCATACTAGAGTACCTGTAAGAGCAGTGCCAGTCCGACCTGAGGCTGTGGTTGATGGACCAGAAGCTGGAGAACCCACAGCACGCAGGCCAGCTGGCCGACCAATTTGTGGACAGTCGAGCAGGGGACAACAGGGAGGAGTCTCGAAGGAGCAGGCCTGCCTCAATGCAGAGAGAGAGTCACCATGGGACCTCCTAGCGGGGGCCTATGGATAACCCCCACCAAAGGGGAACATTCAGTGTCAGGTCCATCCGACCCACTCGAGGGGTCCCACGAGACATGGGCTGCTATCATTGTGGCCAACGAGGCCACATACAGGCCCAGTGCCCCAAGCTCAGGGACAGACTGAGCAGACCCAACCCGCAGAGGGTTGACTGAGTAAAGACCCAGTCGGAGGAGGGGCAACGTTCCTAGGAAAGGGAGGCTGGCAGCATGCAACCTGTGAAGGAGGGAGGAGGTCCCCAAGTCAGCCCCTCTGGGGGGCTGGATGCTCCAGACTCTGGGTTTTTGGTTTTCAGGGTGGGCGCAGGGCTGCCCCTCCGGAAAGAGTGCCTGGTTTCCCTGGAGGTATACGGGAGGAAGGTCACTGGGTACTGGGACACGGGTGCAGAGGTGACGCTCGCCCGGCCCGAGGTGGTGGCCTCAGATCGGATGGTGCCCGACACCTACTTGACCCTGAAGGGCGTGGGTGGGACCCCATTCAAGGTGCCTGTGGCGAGGGTACACCTGAAGTGGGGGGCCAGGGAGGGCCCCAACGACGTGAGGGTACACCCACATTTGTCCATGGATGTGTTAATGGAAGGGGACCTCGAGGACTGGCCAAGTAACACCCAGATTGCCCTGGTTGTGAATGGCAGTCAGAATCAGCGAAGGGCACTGCGCCCCAACAACAAGGAAGGGACTCTGCCCGAGGTGCAGGACCGTAACCTGGTGTGGGGGGGGAACGCCCAGGGATACGGTTCAGAGAGGCTGCCGCATCAGACCCAGCCAGCGAGAGAGAGCAGGTCCCCATCCCTGTCCTAGCTGCTGAGTTCCAGGCCGAGTTGCAGAAAGAACCCTCCTTGCGGAAGCCCAGGGACCAGGCTAACATCAGTGCGGTACAGACCATGAGGAGAAGTTGCAAGGAGATGTTCCTGTGGGAGAAGGGGTTCCTGTACCGACAATGGGCTCCCCCAGGGGAAGTAGAGTCATGGGGGATCAGGAGGCAGCTGGTGGTTCCCCAGAAGTTTCTCCACAAGCTACTGTACCTGGCCCATGACATCCCTCTCACAGGGCACCAGGGAATCCGGCGCACCAGGCAGAGGCTGCTACAGAACTTTTACTGGCCTGGGGTCTTTACCCATGTCTGACAGTACTGCCAATCCTGTGACCCCTGCCAGAGGATGTGGAAGGCCCGGGACAAGGGAAAAGCGGCTTTGAGGCCTTTACCCATCACAGAAGAATCTTTCCAGAAGGTGACCATGGACATAGTGGGACCTCTCAGCAAGATGACCCAGTCGGGGAAGAAATACATCCTGGTGGTGGTGGATTTCGCCACTCGCTACCCCGAGGAGGTGGCCTTGTCCTCTATCGAAACAGACACCGTGGCAGATGCGCTGCTGACAATTTTCAGCCGGGTGGGGTTCCCCAAGAAAGTCTTAACGGACCAGGGGTCCAACTTCATGTTGGCCCTGCTCCAGTGCTTGTGGGAAAAATGTGGGGTCCGGCATAACTGGGCCTCAGCGTATCAAGCCCAGTCTAAGGGGCTGGTGGAAAGGTTCAACGGGACGCTGAAGATGATGCTAAAAACATTTATGAACCAGCACCCGCAGGTCTGGGACAAGTACTTACCTCACCTGCTGTTCGCGTACAGGGAGGTACCCCAGGAATCTACCGGGTTTTTGCCTTCCCAACTGTTGTATGGAAGGCGGGTAAGGGGGCCCCTGGACCTGATGAGAGACGAATGGGAGGGGAAGGCCACTCCTGAGGGAGAGTCAGTGGTGGAGTATGTCCTGACCTTCCGGTAAAGACTGGTTGAGCTCATGGGCCTGGCCAGGGAGAATCTGGCCTGAGACCAGAGGAAGCAGAAGGTCTGGTATGACCGCACTGCGCTGGCCCGCGCCTTCACCACAGGGGATCAAGTGATGGTTCTCATCCCCGTGAGGAAAAACAAACTTCAGGCTGCCTGGGAAGAGCCCTTCAAGGTTATCAAGCAACTAAATGAGATAAACTATGTGGTGGAGCTGTCGAACTGGTCACATCACCGTCGAGTGTACCATGTGAACATGATGAAGCCATACTATGACAGGGGGAATGTGGTGTTGGCCGTGTGTGGACATTGGGAGGAGCAGGGAGATGACCCTTTAGTGGATCTATTCCCTGGGACAAAAGCTGGTTCCCCCCTGGAGGCGATTCCGCTCTCTGATCTGCTGACCCTGGCCCAGCACGCTGAGATGAGAGAGGTGCTGCATCGATACCAACAGCTGTTTTCTAACCAGCCTGGATGCACTAATTTGACTGTCCACCGGGTGGAGACTGGGTCACATCCTCCTATAAGATGCTCCCCTTTTCGGGTCACTGGGAAAACTGCCCAGGACCTAAAAAGAGAGGTCAGGGACATTCTGGCTTTGGGGGTGATCCAGCCGTCTGCCAGCCCTTGGGCCTCGCCAGTGCTGCTGGTCTCCAAAAAGGACGGGTCAATCCGGTACTCTGTGGACTATCGAAAGCTCAATGCCATCACCGTATCTGATGCCTACCCCATGCCCAGGCCTGAAGAGCTCCTAGACAAGCTGGGAGGTGCTCGGTACCTGACCACCATGGATCTTACAAAGGGCTACTGGCAAGTGCCACTGGACGCAGATGCCAGGCTGAAATCAGCCTTTATCACCCCTCTGGGGCTCTACGAGTTTCTGAAGCTGTCCTTCGGCCTCAAGGGAGCGCCAGCCACCTTCCAGCGCCTGGTAGATCAGCTGCTGAGGGGGATGGAGAGTTTTGCCATGGCGTATATTGACAACATCTGCGTCTTCAGCCAGACCTGGGAGGACCACGTGTCCCAGGTTAAACAAGTGCTGAACCGACTCCAGGAGGCTGGGTTAACTGTAAAGGCTGAGAAGTGCAAGGTGGGGATGGCTGAAGTATCTTACCTGGGCCATCGGGTGGGGAGCGGCTGCCTAAAGCCGGAACCAGCCAATGTGGAGGTGATTAGAAACTGGCCCGCTCCCCAAACCAAAAAGCAGGTCCAGGCCTTTATTGGGATGGCGGGGTACTATTGAAGGGTCGTGCCCCACTTTAGCGCCATAGCCGGCCCCATCACTGAGCTGTGCAAGAAGGGGAAGCCAGACAAGCTGGTCTGGACCGAGCAGTGCCAGCAGGCTCTCCGGGCATTGAAGAAGGCTCTGGTTAGTGGCCCAGTTCTGGCAAACCCAGATTTTGACAAGCCGTTTATGACGTTCACTGACACCTCAGACACGGGACTGGGGGCGGTGTTAAGGCAGGAGGATGAAAAGGGTGAGAGACACCCCATCGTGTACCTGAGCAAGAAGTTGCTACCCCAGGAGCAGAACTAAGTAGCCATCAAGAAGGAATGCCTGGCAATAGTGTGGGCCCTTAAGAAACTGGAGCCATATCTCTTTGGGCGACACTTCACCGTGTACACCGACCACTCTCCCCTGACCTGGCTGCACCAGATGAAAGGAGCCAACGCCAAGCTCCTGAGGTGGAGCCTGCTCCTGCAGGACTATGACATGGACGTGGTCCATTTGAAGTGAAGTGCCAACCCGATAGTGGACGCGTTGTCCCGGAGAGGGGGCCCTGAACTTCCCCAGGTCACTGGGCAGAGTGACCCTGCTCAGTTCAGTCTCAAAGGGGAGAGAGATGTGATGGAGTAGGGGCTGTCTGTGTGGGGGATGGGAGATCTGGGGATGTCTTTAGATGAGGGAAAGGATCTATAAGCCTGTAACTTGAGCCAGGTAGGAGGGAGGGGGTTAGCACCTTGGCCTGGGAAGTTGGACAAAGGAATTGGCCGGCTGAAGGAGGGGCAGTTCAGTTTTGGTTTTGGGCTGGGTGAGGGGAATTCAGGGGATCCTATGCTGTACTCAAGCACCCTGAAACTCCAGAAGGACTCGATTGAAGGGTCTTGACTGTGCCTGCAAGCTCTGCTGTAACCTGGATTCCTGTTATCCAATAAACCTTCTGTTTTACAGGCTGGCTGAGAGTCACTCTGGGTCCCAAGAAGGGGGTGCCGGAATGGACTCCCCCACACTCCGTGACAAACGGCCATTCCCCAGTCCCATTGCAGAGCTGGGAAGGGAAACCAGCGCCCCATCCCGGAGGAACGACAGCTGTCCAGTCCTCTCACAGAGCTGGAAGGGGAACCAGCGCCCCGCTCCCGCAGGAATGGCTGCTCTCCAGTCCCCTCGCAGAGCTGGGGAGGGAATCCAGTGCCCCACCCCCACAGAAACGGCCGTTACCCAGTCCCGTCGCAGAGCCGGAGAGTTAACCCCGTCCTGCTTGAACTGCTGCTGCTGAGTCCCATGGCAGAGCTGGGGAGGGGAACCCAGCGCCTCGCCCCCTCAGGAACGGCTGCTCCCCATTCCCCTCACAGAGCTGGGGAGGCAACACAGCACCCCGCCCCTGCAAGAATGACCACTCCCCAGTCCTCTCACAGAGCTGGGCAGGGAAGGCTGCGCCTTTCCCTCGCTTGAACTGGCGCTCCTCAGTCCCCTGGCAGAGCTGGGAAGGGAGCCAGTGCCCCGCCCCCACAGGAAAGACCACATCCCAGTCCCCTCACATAGCTGAGAGGGGAACTGAGCGCTCCGCCTCCGCAGGAACGGCTGCTCCCCAGTCCCCTCGCAGAGCTGGGGAGGGAACCCAGCGCCCTGCCCCCACTGGAACAGCTGCTCCCCAATCCCCTCTCAGAGCTGGGGAAGGAAGGCAGCGCCCCGCCCTCGCTGGAACGGCCGCTCCCCAATCTCCTGGCAGAGGTGGGGAGTAAAGCAGCGGTCCGTCCCCACTGGAATGGTGTCTCCACTGTCCCCTCGCAGAGCTGGCGAGGGAAGGCAGTGCCCCGCCCCCGCAGGAATGGCAGCTTTGCATTCCCCTTGCAGACCTGGAGAGGGAAGGCAGCGCCCCTCCCCCACAGGTTTGCACACAGGCCATGCCATGGCCAGGAGCAGAGCAGAAGCTGCTCCAGCCCTGCAGCCTGCGGAGCAGCATAGTGGGGCTGGGGGCAGCACGGAGCAGGCAGGGCCCAGGTGGGCGGGGGTCGGAGACAAAAGTGGGGCGGACAAGCTCCTTCCAGGAGCTGCCTGATTCACCCCTTGCCAAGGAGCTGCAGGAGGGGTCCAGATCATGGTTCAGCTGCATAGCTCGGAGCCCAGGCTGGGCCCAGGAGTGAAGGGATGGGGGAGCTGGGGGTGTAGCAGAGGTTGGAGCCAATAATTGGTTGGAGATAGGGTTGTGCCACTTCTGCTTGGCGGCAGGGGGAGCCCACTGGCTTTTTTTTTTTTTGGTCCTCCCCCCCACATCCCAATATTTCATCTTAACATCTGGTCACCCTAGCCTGATATGAAGGAGGAAGACTGGACCAAGGGGCCAGGGACTGGCCTTTGCTAGAGAAACCACTGTCAAGTTTTAGCCAATCAGGACAAGTCAGCAAATAAGAACAACCTCAGGTATCAGTAACTGCTACAGGTTGCAAATTCCTACATGCAGCAGTTTCTGGCACTACACCTGTGCAGCTCTGCTCCCCACTCTTCTCGGGCTCCTGCTCTCTCCTTAGCTCTGCCCCACTCTCGCCCAGGCAGTTCCAGCTCACATGGAGGATAGGACCCCCTGGCCTGGTGACTCCCTCATTACACTGCCTGGCCTGTCAGTGCGGCTAACTTGGAGCTTTGGCTTCTCCCCATTTTCCCTGGGGACTGTCAGTCTCAGGGTCCTGATTTCCCATTGATCCTTCCCCCTTCTATTGGTGCTGGGAACTAGCCAACCAACCCCCCCACACACACACATACTAAGTTTTAGTAAAGGGCCAAGAGCCCCCTGACACAAGCCAGCCCCATGAGGGTCACCGATGTGCAGAGAAGGCAGCGTAAGCTGGTCCCATGGTGTAATGGGCAGCACTCAGGACTCTGAATCCTGTAATCTGAGTTCAAATCTCAGTGGGGCCTTCTGTTGGCTTGTGGTCATAGGAGGCAGGTTATATATATTTGTGGTGCTTGGGCTCCAGGAATATCCAGGGCTGGGGGCCCTGCTCCAGCAATATTTGGAGCTGGGTCTCTTCCCCTGGCCCTGGCCCCTGCCTGCCACCCTTCCCCCTGCATGTGCCGTGCTGCGTCCCTGCCTGACAAAAAGCAGCGTGCGCCTGTCCCCTGCCTGCTCCTGCTGCTGGAGTAGAGGGATTCTGGGCAGAACTGCTGCCCCAGAGTCCTAGTGCAGGCTGCCCTGAGCCTCTCCAACACCCCCAACCCTGAGCTCCCTCTGAACCCTGATACTCTGCCCCAGTCCTGAGCCCCCTCCTGCATCATGAATCCCTCATCCTCAGCCCTACACTCCCTCCTATCCCCAAACTCCGTCCCAGAGGGGTGCACCCTTTCCCACACACTCCTTCCCACCCCCAGAGCCTGCACCTCTCACTCCTTCCTACAACCCTGCCCCAGCCTGGAGTCTGAACCCGGCACCCCTCCTGCACCCTAATCCCCAGCCCAGGATCTGAAGCCCAGACCTCCCCCCTAAATCCCCTCCCAGAGCCTTAGGCAGGTGGAGGTGGAGTTTGGGGGGCAGGTTCTGGACATCACCAAAATTTCTACAAACTTGCCACCGATGCTTATGGTAATGCCCCAGAGTTCAATATCCCTGTCTCCAGCTGTGTAAGAGTGAATCTTTCCCCTTCTGCTGGGTGACTCACACCTCCTAGAGCCAGGTCTTTGGCTTCGATGGCTAATGGGTTAGGGCTCTAGAACTTGCTACACTGATAGTTGGGATTCTTGCTGCTGCACCTGATGTTTACAAGCTTGGCCCTTGTGCTTCCTACCACACTTTTCCTCTGGTCCACATGGCGCTTGAAGAAAGGAGTGCCAGGGCTGGGATTAATAGTCAGGGATTGGCAGGAGGGAGGAAGAGTCCCAGGCTGGAGCCCCACACACCTTCCCTCCTCCCAGCACCTAGAGCAGAGGCAGCCCAGCTCTGTCCGCTGCGTACATCAGCAGAGTAGGTGAGTTCAAGTAAATACAGTCTAGTCCCAAAGCCTCCTCCCAACACTGGTCATCACTAGCTGTCAGGGGAGAGCTCATTCACACCTCGCTTACAAATCATCATTTGAAATTCTAAGGTTGGCCAACACCGCCGAAGCCAATGCCCCAACATTGTCAGCAAACACAACAGCTGGCTGAGGAAACCCGGCTTTGTCCAGACTTTCCAAACCTATTTTACTTTCTCAGGTACACGTAGTTTTCATATGTTGTATCTGCTTTTAAAGTGTGTGTTAACGTTTCAATTTCCATTCAAATTTGCAACCAATAACAACATTGGCAATGCTGCATGTAACTACCTGACCACTGAGGGAGGGGGTGTTGGGGAAATTCGGGGAAGGGGGTGCACAGCTCCCTGACTGGGGGGCGTATAGGGAATGCCCAGTTTCACTGAATTGAGTCTCCTACTGCAGCACCTCAGTAGGTTACATCAGAGAGGAGCTGCAGTATCTAGGCAGTGGGATGCCTGTGCCTTTAAGAGCCCAGCCCTGGGAAGCCCATGCTGAGAGGTGCTGCCTGTGAGAGGGGAAATAAAAAAGCCCTCTGCTCCCCCCACCCATGTTTGCAAACACTGGAATCTCAGCCCACCGGGATAACTGTTACCCCTCTGCCCCTGCCTGTGCCAGGGTTTAACCCTCTGGCAGCGCCTCCCTCTGGGCTTAACTCCAGCTCCTTCCCCCCTCCCTGACTTTGCCCTTCAGTCCCTCTCCTAACTCTGCCTCCAGCTGCTTGACACCCCTACCAGTCAATTTCCACCCCCTGCCCAGACCCTGGCCCCCCCTCCTCTGATTTGCCCTCCTTTGCCCCTTTTTAATCCCTGTAAAAAGTAGGGAGTGCTGGGTCCCATTCTCTGGAGGGAGGGCTGGGCGCCTGGCCCCTGCCTGCCCAGTGCTCAAAGTGCCCTATGATCTTGTGGATGTTTGCTGAGTGCTGCAGGGTCACCTGAAGGGGGAGAGAGATGCAGTTAGGAGGTGATGCAGCCAAGGGTGCCTCACCCAACACTGAGATGCAGCCACCTCTGGGGTGAGTTACACAAGTCAGCAAATGAATATGGAACAAGAAACACATTGAAATGACCGAGGCTGCTGCAGGAGGTGGAGAAAACCAGAAAAAGTAGTATCCCTGGATCCCAGCCCTGCCCCTCCCTCACTCTACCCCCTAATCTGCACTCCCCTCCCACCTTTGAGGGGAGAACCCAGGAGTCCTGGTCCCCAGCCTTGCCCATCCCCATATTTTGATATGGCTCTATCCAACAGCTGCCCCCACAATTGCAGGGCAGTGCCATGGGGCACATCGGGGCCTGCTTGTTAGCACAGGATGGGCAATACCAGTGCTCCAGGATGGGGAGAGATGATGCTAAGGGAGAAGCAGGCAGCAGACAGCTCTCATGACAGAGAAGGAAATGTTAGGGGGTGACGTAGGGCAAGGAGTGAGGGGGGTTGGCAGGGAATGGGAGGATCTTCCCTCACAGCAGGTGCATCTGTCTCCCTCCCAATTCCTCCCCAGCCCAGGCTAATCCCGGCCCAGCTACCAGGGTTAAATTTGGCCTGGATTCCCCAGCTGCTGGGGGTGGGGCATGGGACTGGGAAGCATGAGCTTCTACTCCCCCTTCCCCAGACACAGTTGCATGGGCACAGACCAAAGAAGCCTGCAGCACTGCTGCCTAGAGGAAACTGAGGCACCAGCCACTGACAGACACATCATGGCTCTCCTCATCCTCATCCTCTTTTCCATATACAACCTGGCCAGGGGAGGGGGGGTAAACTCAGGGCAGTTGCATAGTTAACCTGTGGAACTCCTTGCAAGAGGATGTTGTGAAGGCCAAGACTATAACAGGGTTCAAAAAAGAACTAGATACGTTTATGATGGATAGATCCATCAAGGACTATTAGCCAGGGTGGGCAGGGATGGTGCCTGTAGCCTCTGTTTGCCAGAAGCTGGGAATGGGCAATAGGGGATGGATCGCTTGATTATTCCCTGCTCTGTTCATTCCCTCTGGGGCACCTGGCACTGGCCACTGTCACAAGACAGGAGGATACTGGGCTAGATGGACTTTGTGTCTGAACCAGTCTGGCCGTTCTTATGTCTCCCTTGGAGCAGCAGTGACCCCCAGTGGGCATTCAGAGTAATGCACAGAAGGTGTTTTGCTTGGCGCAGCAGTGACACCAAGTGGCCAATCATGGTAACACACATAGTATGTTTCCCTTGGAGCAGCAGTGACACCTCGTGGTCATTCAAGGTAATGCACAGAATGTGTTTCCCTTGATACAGCAGTGACACCCACTGGTCAGGTGGCATAATGCACAGCATGTGCCTGCCTTCTAGGAGCAGTGACACCCACGGACCAGTCACGGTAAGGCACAGAATGTATTTCCCACCAATCTGGGTAAGGCACAGAGCATGTTTCCCATGAAGCAGCAGTGACATTCAGTGACCAGCAGGGGTGGCATCAGACTCTTCTCCTTTAGTGGGGGACTGAGGCTACATCTACACTACAGGATAAATTCGAATGAGCTTAAACCGATTTTATTAAACAGATATTATAAAGTCGATTGTGAGCATCCACACTAGGCACATGAATTCGGTGGTGTGCGTCCATGATCCGAGGCTAGCGTCAATTTCTGGAGCGGTGCACTGTGGGTAGCTACTGTAAAATAATGAGGCCAATAACGTCGATTTGCGTCCACACTAATCCTAATCCAGTATAGTAATATTGATTTTAGCATTACTCGTCTCGTTTTGTAGGAGTACAGAAATCGATTTAAAGAGCCCTTTAAATTGACATAAAGAGCAGTGTAGTGTGGACTGGTGCAGCGTTAAATCGATTTAACGCTGTTAAAATCAGTTTAACAGCGTAGTGTAGACCAGGCCTGAGATGGGCTAGACAATAAAAATTGGGGACCTGTGCCGACCATCACCTGGCCTCACCCTTCATGGGGACCATGCCTCTGTTCCTTCTCAGTTAAAGGCCAGGCTCATCTCCTCTCCCCCTGGCTAGGGTTTACAGCAATACAAACTTTATTAAAATAAAATAATAAACAGGGTTTACTTAAAATATTCTAAATCTGTCCAAATTTTAGTACTGAATCCAAAGTTCTCTTAAAGATCCCATCAGTAACCAAAACCTTAATGAAAAATTGAAACCAAAAACAAGGCTTAATTTAAAACCCAAACATTAAGAAAAACTTTGTTTGTAAAAATAAAAACTAACAAATGCTGTAAATTAATAATTTCAACATTTTATCAAAAAAGTGTGCTACAGCAGAATGATAAAATAACATCAAATAAATAAGCATGACCACTAAAACCTCCTATAAAGGAATTGAATCCTTGAATACTGGTCAAATCGTAATAAAATATGCAGAACTATGTCAAAACTGGTGTTGCAAGTCAGCCATTTGAATCCAGCAAATGTCAATTAAAAGCTCCTTTCCAACTAAAAAAACCAAAACAACCCAATAAACCAAAATGGTCACAGCCTGAAACAAACCTACACAGAAGCAAAATTAAACCTGTACTAACATTGGAACAAATGATGTAAATTTCTAATTCTAACTTCTTGTTTCTCCCAGGAGGAAGGTGTTTTTCACCCCAGTAACCAGTCTGTCACTGCAGCTTTCCTTTCACTAAATAAGATTTTTACTAAATATAAATTGCCCTCAAATTTTTCTAAGAGAAATTGAAATTGTATCTTTGCACTAATATCCCAAGTGTGCAAGTCCATCCCCTCAGAGCAGCCCCACACTCTGAGGCCAGGGGAGAATCCCAACTGGTTTGTGCATTTGTAACCCTGGGGCCTGAAGCTGATGAGAGAAAGGGAAGTGAGCCATCTTGGAGCTTTCCGATACCACCTGCGGGGGAGCACAGGGATTTGACGGAGTGACATCCTGGCTAATTTTCACCTTGTTCTCTGCCAGCAGGCTCCGCTGGAGAGCTCGGGAGTGACCTGACCATGGCAGCACCCTATTTACATATTAAAAGCTGGCATTTTGGGGCCAATGGGGTAAAATGTGAGTACTTTTGGGGTTGGGACCCACATGAGAAGGGATGTGGACAAACTGGAGAGAGTCCAGAAGAGGGCAATAAAAATGATTAGGGGACTGAGACACATGACTTACGAGAACCTACAGGCCATATCCTGTATGTTAAGCTAAGGCAAGTTAGCATATCTATATTGTGACTTTTTACTCAGAGAGGAAAATCGACCTTTATCATGTTACTTAAATAGATAAGTACCCATGCCTGTCCAAGACTTTTACCTAGACCAATTGACAATGGAGAATGGCATAGGGTTTTATTCAGTGTTGTACCCACAGATTTAACAGGTACACTACAAGGTAACTTATGTGCATATGTACATGTCATCACCAAGCACAAAGATACTAGCCTATGAAGTAAACGTACCCTAATGTTTTGTGGGTGAGGAATGACATTTGGGCATAGGAGGAAGGATTTCCGGCCCTTGTGCCCTATAAAAGAGGTAACCCACCTCGCTAGAGCACTTTGCTCTATCATTCTGACTTACTTCCTCCACTCTCTCTCTATGTACTATCAGTAGGCTATACTTGTTCTTAAACTTTAAGTTTCAAGGGAACTAGGCTAAGCTCGGTTTCCCTAAGTTTTTAGTCTTTGTTTATTAGGTTTTGATTTTAAGTTTAACATATTCAAGTAAACCCTAAGTAACACCAGCTTTTTCTAAGCACTGCATCTTTCACTTAAGAATTGAGAAACCTGAACTGCAAGGCTAGTCCTGTGTCTCTTACCACCAGGTTATCAAGGAAGGCTGTGAGTATATTTACCAAATCTTTGTTGCATATAATGCCATATGTATCTTTTGAATAGCAGTAATGCAAACGTAACTTTGTAAGTTAATTAAATTAAATAACATGTAAGCTAATCAATTAAATTTTCATCAAATTATCCAAATTAATATTATTAGTACACCCTACATCAGGGTACATAAGACAGAGAGTTGGAGTGCAGAAGGATGAAGGCACTGGTTCTAGGGGTGCAGACTCTCAGGTGGGGTTAGAATGAGACATTCAGATTGCAGTAGAGGACTCAGTGTTAGGATAGAGAATGGGGCTGTGAATGTTCTGGAATGAGGCCAAGAAAAAGAAAACTGAGAGGCAAGAAAGAAATCAAGCTAAAGCAAAAACCAGAGAAGAAATGTGCAATGTGAGCTGCAGAGAAGAAAAAAAACTTCTGCCTGTTCTTTCTCACCAAAGCATCTAAGAAAAAGATGAGAGACATCTCTCTCCCACTACAACAACAACTCCAGTTGACGTGGACTGAGAAGGAAATTTTCTCCTTTGCAGCACTAACAAACCTGGACTGAGTCATGAACACCTCCCCCACTCAACTCTACTGTGCCTGGCCTGGGACACGGGAGGGACTTCTCTCTTCTCCATTTGGGACATGGCGAGATGAGAGAAGTGACAGGGCTTTACGGGAAATAATTATTTGCCTGATTCATGTGCAAGTCCTAGTCCTTGTTAACCCAAACAAATGATTTCTCCTGCATGCTGATGCCAGTTTGGAGGATCTGGGAGCAGTCCCGTACCAGGAAGTGGAAGGAAATGTAAATCTGTAGGCTTTGCCAGCTGAGGACTGTCTGATAGCAAAACTCGCTATCCCATCCACCAGCAACAGTTCTTGGTCTTGAAATAGGCCATCACTGAGAAATTTTGAAACTACTTGTGTGGTGCTCAGTTTCAGGTGTGGACAGAGAACAATCCACTGACTTATGTGTCAACAAGGACTAAGCTGGATGCTACAAGACAGAGATGGGTGGCTACTTTTGCTAGCCATAACTTCGCATTCAATACCAATGAGTTGGTATAATAGGGAATGAGGACAATGATCCCACACTTTCACAGGCCTTGGGTGGCAGGCCAATCCTTGCCCACAGACAACCTGCCAACCTGAAACATATTCTCACCAGCAACTGCACACCACACCATAATAACTCTAGCTCAGGAACCAATCCATGCAACAAACCTCGATGCCAACTCTGCCCACATATCTACACCAGCGACACCATCACAGGACCTAACCAGATCAGCCACACCATCACTGGTTCATTCACCTGCACATCCACCAATGTAATATACGCCATCATATGCCAGCAATGCCCCTCTGCTATGTACATCGGCCAAACTGGGCAGTCTTTACGGAAAAGGATAAATGGACACAAATCAGACATTAGGAATGGCAATATACAAAAACCTGTAGGAGAGCACTTCAACCTCCCTGGCCACACTATAGCAGACCTTAAGGTGGCCATCCTGCAGCAAAAAAACTTCAGGACCAGACTTCAAAGAGAAACTGCTGAGCTTCAGTTCATCTGCAAATTTGACACCATCAGCTCAGGATTGAACAAAGACTGTGAATGGCTTGCCAATTACAGAACCAGTTTCTCCTCTCTTGGTTTTCACACCTCAACTGCTAGAACAGGGCCTCATCCTCCCTGATTGAACTGACCTCGTTATCTCTAGCTTGCTTGCTAGCACACATATATATATACCTGCCCCTGGATATTTCCATTACATGCATCTGAGGAAGTGGGTATTCACCCACGAAAGCTCATGCTCCAAAACGTCTGTTAGTCTATAAGGTGCCACAGGATTCTTTGCTGCTATAATAGGGAATGTGATTTATCAGGACCACCAATTCTTGGCTGCGGGGAGAATGTAAGCAGGGTCGCTATGAACCCTACCCTGCCATCTGTTGGTGATCTGTTGTAAAGGCCTTTTGAGGCTGATGTTATTTGTATGGTTCCACCCACCCCGGATTGCATGATGGGAGTGCTTGCCCAAAGGGTCATTTCGGCTGCTGTGGGATCCCCAGTCTCTTTCTTATTAGGGCAGGTGTAATAAAGTGCAGTTATTCCAGTGATATGAATCGAAGACAGTAGAACGGAACTTAGCAGTTCATGATTTTGGGACTCACCCGAACCTACATAAAACTCATTAGGCAAGGGACTTGGGTTCCAAAGCATAGTAAAATAAAAGAGATTGGAAGGGAATGTTTGCTTTTAGTACAATGGCTTGTTTGTGAAATGTCTAAATGCACATTTTATGTTCCTTGTATCTCTGTAATTTAAGAACAGATTTTTTTGTTTTTAATACATACTTGGTTCTATGCCACAGATGTAAAGTCTTTAATAACTAAATGCAATTTTTAGACATACGTAAGCTGTTGAGTTTTGATCTCATTTCCACACTGTAAGTTGTAAACAACTCCATAGTTGGGGAAAATGTTCCTTACCACTCAGGACAGCAAGAAAATTTAGCAGGTTGGACACTGGGAGATGAGCTGTGGGACACAGCTTTTGTGACACCAGAATGATCTCTAAAACCAGACTCTTAGTCACAGGTCAGCAGGTGGGTTTATGCAAATTCTGGACTATGGGACCAGAGCTGGGGTGGGGACAGGGGACACAATATTTGTGGCACATGCACCCCCTCTGCAACCAACCTTTGCTACCTCACTCCATAACACCCCCCACACACAGAGCAGCCTTTTACCTCTCAGAACCAAAACAGACCCTGACAAAGATCAAACAACAGAAGCATTAACAACTCAAAGAGATTCAAAAACCCTTCTGTCTTTACACATCAGGAAAAAACCCAGCAGGCACAAACACAGACCCACAAGAACCAAACAAATACCCATTCCTACTTCCCACTGTCTTTGGAACCCAGACCCCTTAATAGGTGAGTAATTTTTAAGCGAGGGTGAAGCTCTCAGGCTTCAAATGCCAGGTACAGTTACTCTCTCCTTGATCCAGAATGAACAGGAAAATACACTGTATTACTCCTGCCCCAATAACAAAGAGACTGGGGATCTCACAGCAGCTGAAATGACCCTCTGGACAAGCACTCCCATCATGCAATCCGGGGTGGGTGGAACCATGCAAATGACATCAGCCTCAAAAGGCCTTTACAACACATCACCAACAGATGGCAGGGTAGAGTTCACAGTGACCCTGCTTAAACTAGATTGTGGCAAAGATTCAAAAACACTGAACGTTCAAACTCACCAAACGCGGGTCAAGCCATCCTCATCGTCCTATCCGCTCGTTATACTCCACACCTGAACATAGCACTCACATGGACAACATACCCTCCTAACTCAGTGTCTGTACGTTAACCTTTTACCCCCAGTCGGGGCTATTGCAGATTATGTATTCCTTATGCCACCCGATCTTAAACTGAACTTTGCACCCCCTAGGTAATCTGTACGTTGTTCCCTGATCACCAGAAACTTCTGTGACTAAACGCTGTACAGTACACTTCTTTTTTTCTTTCAACATCATCTTAATAAAATGTTGACATTTGTTCAAGATCTCAGCTCCTGCTCCTTTGCAAGGCATGTGCATTTGCTCTGGGTTTTAATCTGCTAAACCAGCGAGGGGGGCCTATTGAGCCAGAGGCCCTTGCCTGCTGCAGACACGGATCCAAGGCTGAACCTCGTCCCCCACCAGCTGAAGGCTTAACTGAAAACAATTTAAGAAGTGCTCCCGTCTCCGGCACTCAGCTACCCAGCTTCCTGTGGGGTCCAAACCCCAACTAGACCCCTTTTACCCTGTAGACGGTGTAAAATCCTGTGACCAGGGCAGCTGCCTCGCAGCCTGCACATCTGCCTGCCTGCATGAGAGCTCGTAAGGCACTAATCTGGATAGTGCCGGCTAGGTGGAAGGGCTGTGCAGAGCTAGCAAAGTGGAGCAGCGGAAGCATGCTGGGCCCATAATCCAGAAGTCAATGGATTGAAACCATCCTCTGCTACATGCGTGTTTGTTTCTTTTCCTTCTGGGCCTTCCAGTGAGATGGTGACCAGCAAACCAGCAAGAGGTGGCTGAGGCAGTGGCCTGCCAGAGAGCTCCCTGGCACCTCTGGCTGCCAGGGCTGAAGGCAAGAGGGAGGTCGGGGCATGGCCGGGGCCTCCTGTGCCAGAATGAGGCTGCAGTGCTTCCTGGTCCCCTTTTCCCACCCACCCCGGCGGACTGCGGGAGAACATGAGGGAGGCTCTCGGAGCGCTGGGCAGCACTGTGTGGCTGTCAGAGGAAAGAGCCGAGGCTACTGACTCGACCTGCCATTGGCTCGCGTGGCTCTGTGCACCGTCAGCCAGGGCGGGCCAGGCTGCACACGTGACTCAGGCTTGGGCAGCATGGCCGCTCTTTCCTGACGAGTCATGAGGCAGGCCAAGAGCTTTGCACAGCCTACAGGGAAGTGGGAGGGAGGGGTCTCTAAGCCAGCGTGTCTCATCTGCTTCTCCCTTGCCACTTGGGCGGAGGCGGGAAGGGAGCAAAATGTTCCCGGCTGAATGTTTTTGTGCTCAGCCTCGAGGATTAAGCCTGAGCGTCCGGCACGGCTTCTGGGAGACGGGTTTCTGAATGGCATCCAGCACGCTCTTTGGGCCACCAGCTGAAAGCACTGAGGCAGCAAAATGAGACTTCTGAGGCTCCCCACATGCCTCAGGGAAGCAAGGAAATAACACAGGCTTATCACCGTCCCCGAGTGGGTTTGAACCACCATCTTTTCGGTTAACATCCAAACATGCTGACCCATTGCACCACAGAGACAGACAGGCAAGGCTGTATGGAGCACAAAAGTCAGGAATCAGCTCAGGGTGCGCTCTAGCATACGCATGCAGCTCTTAGACAAGCAACAGCAAGGAACTGGACTGGTATGCAGTGAAAGTTCTGTGGGAAGGAGCAGAAAAGAGCACGGGGGCTGCGATACAGCGCTTGCACATACTTTCTTTGGCCTGTTTTGCTGGAAGAGTTAGTAGGGTGAAATTCTTAGTCACAGGTCAGCAGGTGGGTTTATGCAAATACTGGACTCTGGGACCAGAGCTGGGGGGGTGGGGCACAATTTTTGTGGCACATGCACCATCTCTGCAACCAACCTTTGCTACCTCACTCCATAACACCACACACACACACACACACACACACACACACACACACACACACACACACACACACACACAGAGCAGCCTCTTACCTCTCAGAACCAAAACATACCCTGAGAGAGATCGAATGGCATAACCCTAACCCTAAGGCAGTGGGGCTCCTCATGTTTGTGTGTTCCACAGTTTGATTTCACCCACCACATATCAAGTGTGAACTTCTCATGCACTAGAATAGCGTTAACATGGAGCCATAGACATTCTTCTTGGGCATCCTGACTCTATCGTGCCACCCAGATGTTGAAGCAGCTGCAATTCTTTTCCTACACTTAGAAGGCATGCTGTCTCCATGAAGTCCAAGCAGCATCAAGGGTGGGGACAACAGTTTCTTCCTGACAGGGATTTTTATTCCTTTCCCCCAGAGCTCAAGCTGATGGGGGCAAGTGTTTGTGCAGGTCTTTGCCTCCTCGTGGGTGTGTAAGAGGGAGCAATCAACCAGGTCTTTTGTCCACGGATGATCCACAGTGGCTTATCTGATGTCTCAGTCAGGGCCTTCTCTTGTTGGAAAGGAGATGACGCCTCTTCTGGCAAACTAGCATTTCACACTTGGTAATGCTTCTCTCCTGACTGGTGGCAGGGTGGGGGCAAGGGGGTTTACAGCTGTAGTGCAACGCTTATGGATCACCTTACAACATGGGCTACGGCTATTATAGGTGAAAATAATGCATGCAGCAACTCACGATCTTGTCATAAAATCTAAACAGTAAACACATTTTTATGAATCTAATGCCTGTTTTAACAACACTAACAAACAGGTGAGCAAAACTAGTTTCCAGCCATGAATTTGTCACTTTTCAATAAGGCCTAGGGGCCTTGGCATGAGCTGGCACCTGGTCTGCCAGTGTCAGAAGAGGATCTTCTCTCTCTTATCCCCAGGCGTCTGTACTGGGAGCACTACTGTTCAACTTATTCATAAATGATCTGGGGAAAGGGGTAAACAGTGAGGTGGCAAAATTTGCAGATGATACAAAATTGCTCAGGATAGTTAAGTCCCAGGCAGCCTGTGAGGAGCCACAAAGAGATCTCACAAAACTGGGTGATGGGATAACCAAATGGCAGATGAACGTCAGTGCTGTTAAGTGCAAAGTAATGCACATTGGAAAACATAATCCCAACTATCCCTATAAAACGATGGGGTCTAAATTAGCTGTTACCACTCGAGAAAGAGATCTGGGAGTCATTGTGGATACTTCTCTGAAAGCATCCACTCAGTGTGCAGTGGAGTGTTGGGAATCATTATGAAAGGGATAGGTAAGACGACAGAAACTATCATATCGCCTCAATATTAATCCATGGTACGCCCACATCTTGAATACTGTGTGCTGATGCCGTCGCCCCAATCTCAAAAAAGATCTATTGGCATGGGAAAGATTCAGAAAAGGACAACAAAGATGATGAGGGGATATGGACCAGCTTCCATCTAAGAAGGGATTCATAAGATTGGGACTTTTCATCTTTGAAAAGAGACGACTAAAGAGGGATATTACGGAGGTCTATAAAACCATGACCGGTGTGGAGAAAGTAAATAAGGAAGAGTTATTTACTCCTTCTCATAACACACGAACTAGGGAGTCACCAAATGAAATTAATAGGCAGCAGCTTTAAAACAAACAAAAGGAAGTATTTCTTCACGCACCACACAGTCAACCTGTGGAACTCTTTCCCAGAGGATGTTGTGAAGGCCAAGACTATAACAGGCTTCAAAAAAGCACTAGATAAATTCATGGAGGATAGGTCCATCTGTGACGCTTCGCCAGCGGTATCACTAGTTAACCCCAGTTTGCCAGAAGCTGGGCATGGGCGACAGGGGATGGAGCACTTGATGATTCCCTGTTCTGGTCATTCCCTCTGGGGCACCTGGCATTGGCCGCTGTCAGAAGACAGGATACTGGGCTAGGTCTTTAACTTTGATGGATTCCTGGGAAGATGGTAAATCAGACAGAACCTCTTCAACAAACCTCTTTATTTCCTTGTTATTGCCTGGCTTCTTCATTCATTTCCTTTTCCTTATTTCCCAGCAGACTGACTAGACATCAGATTTGGGTGCTAGCAGAGGGACCTGACGAGCTCCTTCTTTTCGGCCGTGTTGAACATGCCAGGGCACAGTCAGATTCTGGATGCTCATCTGAACGTAATGCCTAGCGCTCAGCTTTATTTCTGTTTCTTAGCTCTTTTGGGCCATCGATCTTTGGTCTGACATGTAGGATCCCTGAATTAGGAGAGATGGCTAATTCATGAGACCATAAACCTTGGAAATCAAATGAAACCTGAAGTCCATAGAAGACCCCAAAAGGCCCTTTGCAAGTGGAGTGCAAGCTGAGGAAGAGTTCCCTGCATAGCTTACCTCTCCATTCTCGTTTTCCTGTCCTGAGCGCAAAAGCTGGGAAGCAGCTCTGGGTAGGGAGGGGATACCATATGTGTGCAGTGGTTAGACAGGAAACAGCAAGGAATGGACTGGTGTCATAAACAGATAAGTAAGGGTTAATAGAACAGGAGTACTTCATGTCTCTTTTGCCTGTAAAGGGTTAACAAGTCCAGTGAGCCTGGCTGTCACCTGATGAGGGGACCAATCAGAGGACAGGATACTTTCAAATCTTGAGGGAGGGAAGTTTTTGTGTGTGCTGTTAGAGTTTGGTGGTTGTTCATTCTGGGGGCTCAGAGGGACCAGACGTGCAACCAGCTTTCTCTCCAATCTCTCCGATACAGGCTCTTATAAGTTCAAAATAGTGAGTACTAGGTGATAAGGTGAGTTAGGCTTATGTTTGTTTTCTTTATTTGCAAATGTGTATTTGGCTGGAAGAAGTTCAAATTTGTATTTTGCTGAAAGGATTTTAATTTGTACTTGTATACTTAGACTGGGAGGGTGTTCCCAGTGTCTATAGCTGAAAGACCCTGTACCTATTCCATTTTAAATTTACAAAGATAATTTTTACTGTTTTTTCTTTCTTTAATTAAAAGCTTTTCTTGTTTAAGAACCTGATTGTTTTTTTATTCTGGTGAGACCCCAGGGGACTGGGTCTGGATTCACCAGGGAATTGGTGGGGAGAAAGGAGGGAAGGGGGAGAGAGAGGCTAATTTCTCTGTGTTAGGATTACTGTCTCTCTCAGGGAGAGTCTGGGAGGGGAAGAGAGAAGGAGGGGGGAAGGTGAATTGTCCTCTCTGTTTTAAGATTCAAGGAATTTGAATCACAGTGTTCTTCCAGGGTAACCCAGGGAGGAGAAGCCTGGGAGAGGCAACAGTGAGGGAAAGAGTTTACTTTCTTTGTGTTAAGATCCAAAGGGTCTGGGTCTTGGGGGTCCCCGGGCAAGGTTTTGGGGGGACCAGAATGTACCAGGCACTGGAATTCCTGGTTGGTGGCAGCACTACAGGTTCTAAGCTGGTAATTGAGCTTAGAGGAATTCATGCTGGTACCCCATCATTTGGTCGCTAAGGTTCAGAGTGGGGAATTATAACATGACAACTGGTATGGAGTGAAACTGTAAGCATCTTCTGTATGCCTGATGACTGCATGTTTGAGAGAGTTATGTGGGAAGTGGAGGCTTTGAGTGGGCTTTCAGAGGAAATGTAATGGAAAGGCAGCAGAAAGTGGAATCCCAGGTTTTTAAACAATGCTCCAATGACACACCAAAAAGCTCAGGTCTAGTTACTCATTCCAAATTAGAATAAAGTTACAGCAAGATTTCATCATAAATGAAGTCAAACCCCAAAGATTTCAGAACACAACTGCTATAGGGAGCCACGAGGGAAGCAAGACAAAGTCAACCTTGTCACAGAGAAACCCAGTTCAACTATTTCTCTTTTTTAAAGCAGCATAATCTCCCCAAACGGAAGGGCACTGTTCCCGGAGAAGGGTCCTTGAGAGAGTTTTCCTTCTTGGTGCAGGCCATCCACCTCCCCGAAAGGCGGGAGCTAGGTCGACGGAAGAAATCTTCCCACCAAGGCGCGGACTGACATAGTCGTGCTGATTTATGTTCCCCGTGCAGACCAGGCCCGAGGGTTGGTGCATCCTGAACAGTGAAGTCAAAACAGCTCCATCTGTCAGGGGTGCGCATATGGGAAACCCGCTCTTGGGTGACGTGGCCACGCCGCCCTAACCTCCAGCGTAGCTAAGGGCATTTGGGGAGGCGGTGGGCCTAAAGCAAAGGAAAGACCTCCTCCAGCACAGGGTTGTGACAGCCTGGTCTCCGTAGCACAGACAGGGTGCCACCAAGAGACAGGAACAGACAGCAAAAGCCAAAGAAGCCCCAGGGCAGGGGGCGAGGCTGCCTGCTGGATGAGGGGACCGGGTGGGACAGGTGTTTTGGACAGGCCATCCTCCCCTCAAAGGAGGAAGAGCCCAAGAAGGAGGGCCAGGCAAGAAGCTACAAGCAGGGAAAGAAGCAGAGCAGGCAGGCAGGCAGGCAGGCAGCTTCCCTTGGATCAAAAGAAGGCATTAGTCCAAGCCCCCCCGTCCAAAAGCAGACTAGAGAACAGATCAGCTGCAAAAAACCAGGGAAAGTCAAGAAAGCACAGAGCCTTGTAAGCCACAGGTAAAGTTTCAGAGCTGAGCTTTGATTTTTCTCTGTTTGCCCCATCATCAGGGGGAATGACAAAAGTGCCAAGAACTACAGAGCATGCAAAAAAGAGCAGTCACACAGACACAGAAAAAAAGCTGCTTTGGTTAAAACCAACCATACAACTGCATGCTGTACTAAATGTATCCCAAGATTTTTGTTTTCTGTCTTTTCAACCAACTGCCAGGAGAAAGTACAAACACAGTCCCCCACTCTCACAAATTATGCAGTCAAGTTTCCCTCATTTGGGGAAACCACAAGGGTAATCAAACACACAGTGCAATAGAAAAGCCTCACACTGGAAAAAACCACCTTCACAACCATGGTATCTCCCCTGCCAGGTAAGCATGAGCTTCTACTGCCCAGCCGCTGCCCACCCTCACTCTCCCCAGACTTATAAGACACAGGGCTGACCGCTCTCCCCGACCCCTGGCCTTGCCCACACCGGCCCCCACTGCCGACAGCTGCCCTGCCGCATCCCTGAGGCCCCTCCCTTCTCCACACCAAGCTCCCGGTGCCAAAGTCGGGCCCTACTGGGCAGCCTGCCTCCTCTCCCACAATGCTCTGCTCGCACACAGATCTGCATACATGCTCACGCGGCTCCGCCCCTCCGCTCAGGCCCCTCCGCCTGCCTGCCCGGGCCAGGGCTCTTGCGTGCCCTGTAATTGTAGCCGGGTCCCATCCCAGGCATCTAGGCTATCAGAGAGACGACATGGACCACCTGCTGCTGGGGAAAGAGTGCAGCTTGCATTTTGCTTCTCTCTCTCCCCACTGCAAGTTGGTCCAATGCAAGAACGACCTCCCCTGCCTTCTCTCACGTCAGTTTCTCTTCAGTGCAGAAGGTCGTGTGTTGTCAGCCACTCTCCAGAAACTAGAAGACCACTCGATCCCTTTTGTTACCTGCCAAGTGAGGCTGAGTGCACTGGCAGGCAGCACCGTTTGAAGAAGTGGAAGATTGGACAAATGACCAGGGAGGAGTATAAAAATATTGCTCAGGCAGGCAGGAGTGAAATCAGGAAGGGCAACTCACGCTTGGAGTTGCAGCTAGCAAGAGATGTTAAGAGTAACAACAAGAAGGGTTTCTTCAGGTATGTTAGCAACAAGAAGAAAGCCAAGGAAAGTGAGGGCCCCTTACTGAATGAGGGAGGCAACCTAGTGACAGAGGATGTGGAAAAAGCTAATGTACTTGATGCTTTCCTCCTACCGCCCCCGCCCCCTCTGCACAAACAAAATCAGCTCCTAGACTGCTGCACTGGGCAGCACAGCATGGAGAGGAGGTGACCAGCCCCCTGTGGAGAAAGAAGTGGTTCGACACTATTTAGAAAAGCTGGATGAGCACAAATCCATGGGGCTGCATGCGCTGCATCCAAGGGTGCTAAAGGAGTTGGCGGGTGTAATTGCAGGGCCATTGGCTATTATCTTTGAAAAGTCATGGTGATCGGGGGAGGTCCCGGACTACTGGAAAAAGGCTAATGTGGTGCCCATCTTGAAAAGAGGGAAGAAAGAAAGAGGATCTGGGGAACTACAGGCCAGTCAGCCTCATCTCAGACCCTGGAAAAATCATGGAGCAAGTCCTCGAGGAATCAATTCTGAAGCACTCAGAGGAGAGGCAAGTGATCAGGAGCAGTCAGCATGGATTCAGCAAGGGCAAGTCACGCCTGACTAACCTAATTGCCTTCTGTGAGGAGATAACTGGGTCTGCTGATGAGGGGAAAGCAATGGACGTGTTATTCCTTGACTTTATCAAAGCTTTTGGTACAATCTTCCACAGTATTCTTGTCGGCAAGTTCAAGAAATAAGGACTGGATGAATGGACTATAAGGCGGATAGAAAGCGGGCTAGGTCGTCGGGTTCAACGGGTAGTGATCAATGGCTCCACGTCTAATTGGCAGCCGATATCAAGCGGTGTGCCCCAAGGGTCAGTCCTGGGGCTGGTTGTGTTCAATATCTTCATTAAAGATCTGGAGGATGGCGTGGATTGCACTCTAAGCAAGTTTGCAGATGACACTAAACTGGGAGAAGCGGTTGATACGCTGAAGGGTAGGGATAGGATACAGAGGGACCTAGACAAATTAGAGGATTGGGCCGAAAGAAACCTGATGAGGTTCAACAAGGACAAATGCCCAGTCCTACACTTAGGACGGAAGAATCCCATGCACTGCTCCAGACTAGGGACCGAATGGCTAGGCAGCAGTTCTGCAGAAAAGGACCTAGGGATTACAGTGGATGAGAAGCTGGATATGAGTCAACACTGTGCCCTTGTTCCAAGAAGGCTAACGACATTTTGGACTGTATACGTAGGGGCATTTCCAGCAGATCAAGGGACTTGATCGTTCCCTTCTATTCGACATTGGTGAGGCCTCATCTGGAGTACCATGTCCAGTTTTGGGCCCCACACTCCAAGAAGGATGTGGAAAAACTGAAAAGAGTCCAGCCTAGGGCAACAAAAATGATTAGGGGGCTGGAAGACATGACTTATGAGGAGAGGCTGAGGGAACTGGGATTGTTTAGTCTGCAGAAGAGAAGACTGAGGGGGGATTGATCGCTGCTTTCAACTACCTGAAAGGTGGTTCCAAAGAGGATGAATCTAGACTGTTCTCAGTGGTACCAGATGACAGAACAAAAGGATCAATGATCCCAAGTTGTGGTGGGGAAGGTTTAGGTTGGATATTAGGAAAACCCTTTTTCATGAGGAGGGTGGTGAAGCATTGGAATGGGTTCCCTAGGGAGGTGTTGGACTCTCCTTCCTTAGAGGTTTTTAAGGTCAGGCTTGACAAAGCCCTGGCTGGGATGATTTAGTTGGGGATTGGGTTGGACTAGATGAACTTCTGAGGTCCCTTCCAACCCTGATATTCCATGATTTTTAAGCTGTTCCCGTGTATCAAGGTGAGCTGCAGCTCAGCGAACCCCAAGGATCTGAGGGCAACTACTTTGCAGCAGAGGGAAACCAAGCAGCAGGTACAATGCGGGGTCACACCCCCGCTGGCAGATAGAATCTCATGTCCAAGATCCCGGCTCCTGTTCCTTTGCAAAGTGTGTGCTCTTGCTCCGGATTTGAGCTGTGGGCCAAGTGCCCTCTGGCTTCTCGTCCGGGCTCCGTCCTCCATGTGCCTGGGCATCAGCGGGACTGTCTCACGAGAGCAGCTTCCCCACCCTCGCCACATCCCAATCTCCGCCCAGCTGGGGAAGGAGCAGAGGCAGCCCGGAGAAAAGTCTCCTTTGAGCGCCGGACACGGCCGGAGCATCTTATCTATATACCCACAATGCATTGCCCGCAGCGAAGCAAGTCCCTTATCAAGGGGCTGGTTTTGCTCCCTGTGTCCCCGGTTCTGATGATCCAACTCGGGCTGTCAATCGGGTCAATTCCATTTCATCTAAAAGCTAGCGGTTTAGCGGGCTGTGAGAGTACTCACCCTGACTTGTGGTAGCATACGCAGTTGCCCCAGCAGCGCCTCTACGATGTGTTCTCTGCACTCTGCTTTCTTTTCAGTTTGTATAAATCTTTTGCCTTTTACTAAAGATTTCTGTAAAGAGGAACATTTTTGAGTTTGTACCCATTTTTTTTAGGCTTTGTTTTGGGGAGGCTGTTCCCTGTTGTGAAAAGAACAGAAGGGTGCTACCTGAACTGGTGTCAGTAGCTCAAGCTTTTCTATTAGGGTGTGAGAACAACTCAGAGCTCTGAAAATGACTGTTTGGGATTTTCTGCCTCTTTTCTTCTTTTTGAGCTCATTGTGTTAGTGAGATGGTTCCTAGCTAGCTAGGGGACTGTTTTGTGATGTGTATTCTGGCTTTCTGGTTTCGTAAGTTTTTGGTTATCACAGTTGAAGAGCAGCAAAGAAACGTGTTGTTGTTTGTGGCCTGGTCTACACTATGCTGTTAAACTGATTTTAACAGCATTAAATCAATTTAACACTGCACCTGTCCACACTACACTGCTCTATATATCGATTTAAAGGGCTCTTTAAATCGATTTCTGTACTCCTACAAAATGAGAGGAGTAACGCTAAAATTGATATTACTATATCGGATTAGGGTTAGTATGGACGCAAATCGATGTTATTGGCCTCATTATTTTACAGTAGCTACCCACAGTGCACCGCTCCAGAAATCGACGCTAGCCTCGGACCACTGATGCACACCACCGAATTAATGTGCCTAGTGTGGACTTGCACAATCGACTTTATAATATCTGTTTTATAAAATCGGTTTAAGCTAATTCTGATTTATCCTGTAGTGTAGACGTAGCCTGCATTAACGTTTGGTTTGTCCTAAGAGTGTATGGTTTGGAGTCATTTGTAACTCTTCGGTTAGTTATTGGCAACAGCTTATTATTGGGCCCCTGAGTTGAAAGGCTGCTCTTGCAGATTTTAGTTTATCATTGTTGGAAGATCAGTTGAAGAGCTGTTTTCTTAATCTAGTCCGTGAGGGTTCTTACGCCGCCCTCCTTAATATACCTTCCAGAAGGTGATTGCATGGTTTCCCTCATCTCTCCACAGACGAGAAATTGTCCATGCCTTTCCTGTTGTGAAAACACCAGTGTTTTCAAACGTTTTGCCCAGATGAGGGATAGTTCATAGGAGCAGAAGAGGAGGAAGGTTGTGGCTCTTTGAGTCGGATTCCTAGCATTGAAGGCCAGAAGGAACCAGCCGATCACCTCAGAGGGACTAAGGGGCACCAATGCCCCAAATAGCGAGGAACTGCTTTGATGCAATTGATTGTATGTTTGAGATAGTTGTGTGGGAAGGAGCAGAAAAGAGCATCGGGGCTGCGGAATAGCGCTTGCATGGGCTTTCTTTCCCCTGGTTTGCTGTAAGAGTTAAGAGTGAGAGATTGGTAGTCACAGGTCAGTGGGTGGGTTTATGGAAATTATGAGTCTAGAGGGGAAACCAGCGAGAGGAAGGCATCTGCAAGACTGATCTGTCTTCGAACAGAATTATGTGTAAAGGGTTCTTGCTTTGAATTCTTCCATAGAGTTTCCTAGTTATGGTGTTTGTTGCGTGTCTGGGAGCTCGTCCTGGTGAGGTAGAAATGGGTGGGCGCAGGGGTGTGTGTGCATGGCAGAGTGTCAGCATTGTTTCTTGGCTTCCTGGAGCTAAGATCAAAGGATAGTGTCTGTTCTGATCAGTGTAATCTGTGATATGTCTTTGATGTGAGGACTGTCTATTAGTTTGGTTTTTGAAATGAGAAGGTTAGTTAGAATAGAAATTGTTTTGTCTACTTCATGTATTGACTTGGTATTGCAGTGTCTCCAGCAGTGGTGTATCTCTATTAGGAGAGAACCTTTCAATTAGAAAAACAGAAAAGAGTTAAACTGTGATGATCTTTCTTTCAAGCACATTCTTTGAAAATAGCAGAAAAATCTGGTATCTTTAGTGTTTTTGTTTTTTTATGATAATACAGTTATGGTTTCTTGAAAGTGTTTTGTGAGTCTGCAGATGTGAGAGGTTCTTCTTTGTCTTGCTAGATAATTATTTAAGAAGCGGGACTCCTTCTTTCTGCTGTGAATCTTTTCAACAGTATGAGGGACAAATGCTTTCCAGACTCTGGGTCTGTTGGGGAGATGGTTGTTTTTTTGTTTTTGTTTTTCTTGGGGTGGGTGCTTGGTAATATTTGAGATTACATGTACATCAACAACTGCATGAGTTACACAGATTTCTCCCCACCCGACCTACGTTCTATGTATCTTGGTTCGTAAGATCGAGACAAGGCACTAGGTGTCGTGCTTCACCCGGCACACAGGGGCCCCAATCCTGATTTTTTCCGCCCAAACGGACTGTAATCTAAATGCTAAATAATAACCCTTAACTTCTCATTATTGCCACCCTCAATACTGGAAAATCCCCAAAATCACGACAGTGGCTTACAAATCACAAGGATTCTTTTTTTAAAAATGTAATGTGGGTTCTCTATCTGTTCCTTCCGGTTTTCTGAACCAGGCAAGCTTAGTAACACCAAGATAGATCTCATCTACTGTTTACCCATCTCCGCTAGGCCTGGAACCCTGCCAAAGAAGGAAAGAGGATTGGTTTGGAATGATTTGTTCTTGACAAATCCATGCTCACTAGTCCTAAGAACCAAAGTATCCTGTAGGTGCTGCTGACAAACTGATTGTTTAAGAACATATTCCAGTATCTCTCCAACTGTGGAAGTGAGGCTAGCTAGTCTGCAAGTCCCAGGGGTCTCTGTTCCCCTTTTAAAGATAGGTTCTGTCTTGTTCATGGATGGGAAGATGTTCTTTTTCAGAGATCTCAGACGAGAACTGGGGCACAACACCTGGTTTGTTAAGGCCACAAAAACAGAGGCAGAAACTCCTGCTGATAAAGAACCCCAGGCGCCTAAGAGACAGGGACTCACATCCCTGAATGGGCTTTAAAAAAGGCAATGGTTAAAAAGTTTGGCCCGACCATTTCTTGTTTCCACAGACTAGACATTTTAGCAAACTTTAGAATTCCTTGGTGCTAAACACTGTGAAACTCCCCTTTCTCCTTCACAGAGGGCTTTAACTCCCTTATCTCACTCAGGCCACGTCCAGACTAGGAATTAAAATCGATTTTAGATACGCAACTTCAGCTACGAGAATAACGTAGCTGAAGTCGAATTTCTAAAATCGAGGTACTCACCAGTCTGGACGGGGCGGCATCGATGTCCGCGGCTCTCCGCGTCGATTCCGGAACTCCGTTCGGATTGATGGAGTTCCGGAATCGATGTAAGCGCGCTCGGGGATCGATACACCGCGTCCAGACTAGACGCGATATATCGATCCCCGAGCAATCGATTTTAACCCGCCGATGCCGCGGGTTAGTCTGGACGAGGGCTCAGGCTCACGACTGCCCAGAGTTCGAGAATTGTCCCTGTTCGCATTGGACAGATGGGGAGGAGCCTGAGGTCCAGAGAAGGGAAGTGACCTACCCAAGGGCCTACACAGCAAGGCGGTGGCAGAGCCAGAAAGAGAAGCCACCAGTCCTGACTCCTGTTTTAACAAACAGCAAACCACCCCCCAGAGGCAGGGATAGAGCCCAGGAATCGAAATGGCAGGAAATTTCATTGAAACCATTTCAGTCAGAAAATCCCCTTCAGACTAAACCAGTTTGTTTCTCAAAATCAAAACAAGTGAGATGAAAGTTCTTTGCAAAAATATTTTGTTGCAGAACAAAAGCATCTCCTGTTTGTCACAGTGTGTTAAATTGTCTCTTCGCACACAAAGGGGAGACACTAAGATCTCAAAAATTAGAAAAGATGCTTCAGTCTGAGCTAAGTCGTTGCTGCTCTTAAGAATTTCAAAATAAAAAAATACAAATAAAAAATATTATTTCAGCTATTCTATTATGTCATAATCTGCTCTGAGTAAAAGTGATAGGACACTTTATATTACACACTACTCCTCATGACATTCTTCAATGGATCCCCATCCTCCACCCACCGAGAGGTAGGTAGGAGAGGATCATTATTATCCCTATTTGAAAGAGGGAGAAGCTAAGGCTGAGAAAGGAGAACTGACTTGTCTTAGGTCACACAGCCAGTCACTGGCAGAGTTGGGAATAGGACCCAAGAGCCCTGATTTTCAAATTAACCATCGCATCTTGAATTTCAGACATTGAATGACCTGAATAAAATTCTCTCGGATGAGCTCCAGACCAACAACAATGCTCAGTAATTATTCAGCAAGTATTTGAGGAGAACTGCGATGTTAGAGAGAATCATGAACTGCTCAGAGACCATAAATGCAGAGAAGCAGCAAAATTCATCAAACATATAAGTGGTTATGACTTATTTACTTGGTTTTAAAAGAGAAGAACAAGAACCTGAGTCTCCTCCCTGTCAGTAACCCCCTGCTCTGCAATCAGTGTAGAGACTGAGGATGGGAGGCTGAAGGTGCACACCAGAGAGCCCAAAGGATGGCCCAGGTCATTGGTGGGGATCACTACCCGAGCACTATTTCAGCCCCCATTTTTGGGTGGACCTCCCACAGTGGGAGCTGCCGCGCACTCCCCTGTAACACACACACACACACACACACACACACACAAACAGCCCGCTCCTGGTGTTGGGAGGGAAACAGGTGAAAGGAGAAAAGAAGCAAGAGAGAAGGAGAAAGGAGGGAGGGATGGATGGAGGAAAAGGTGAAACAAAAAGGAAAAACCCTAATGTCCCCAGTGATTCTATGGGACAAAATCCCAGGTGCAGAATAAAATTCGGCCTCCTTAAGATCATGTTTTCCATGCCTAGAATTCAACTGTCACCAGATAGATCAGACTGAACAGGTTTCAAACCTCGAGGAGGCTCTTACCTTCCAAACAGGGACAGTTGTTTTCTAGTAAAATCAGGAAAAGGGAAGAGGAAAACTCGAAAGAGGTTCCTCCTGGCGCTCACATACGTGAACCCGAATACTCTCTCAGTCCTCAAAGAGAGACCTGGAGAAGGAGACTTGCTGAAGTAAAGCCACGGGGGTCTCTGAGGTTTCCCTGGCTCCTCGCCCCTTTCGTGCCTGGCTGATGTCAGCATCTCTCTGTGAGGTCACCACCTCCCCACCACCTTTGACCAATAGTCTGAGGTCCTCCAAAAGGCCTTTGTGATGTCACTGCCACACCCCTCCCTTGCTGTGCTAATGTCCTGCCTTGGCCAGGCACTTTGGAGGTTTGAGCTACTCCCTGTGGTCACCCCACTCAAGGAGCATTCGTTCTAGGAAGCTAGCTGGCTATACAGAAAAACATCAGATGCTGCTCCCAACGCTACGCTCAGTTTTTCAGAAATTAGTCAACTTTATTTCCAGAAGAGATCATTAGAGCATCTAATCTGACCCCCTGCATATCACAGGCCTCCTGTATGACACAAGAGCTACTTTTGGTGCAAACACATTCCACCAAGGCATCTAGTTTTCATTAAAGGACATCAGGAGATGGAGAATCCATCACTTTCCTTGGTAGCTTGTTCCTGTGGTGAATTGTCCTCGCTGATGAATATTTGTGCCTTAGTTGTAATCTGAATGTGTCTCTTTTCACCTTCCAGCCATTGGGTCTTATTATGCCTTTCTCTGCTTGATTAAAGAGCCTTTTTATATCCAATATTTTCTCTCCATTAAGGACCTTGAAGATTTCAATGAAGTCACCTTTCAATCTTCTTTGATAAGCTAAACAGGTTGAGCTCTTTCAATAGCTCACTAGAAGGCATTTTTCTCCAGCCCTCAGAACTTTTGATGGCTCTTTGCTGCCCCAGCTCCAATTTCACAACATCTTTTTCAAATGAGGACACCAAAACTGGAGGCAGTATTCCAATATCAGTCTCACTGATGCTGTGTCACCTCCTGTGACCTTATTGACATAATCTGTAACTGTATAGATCCCCATTGCCACCACTGTTCTATGTTTGCAGCCAATATTGTAGAAAGATTGTGTTGTAAGGGATCTATGGAGAGGTTCTGATTGGCTGATTATAATGATGCTATCTCTAGATGTGTATCATTTTTGTAGTTGATATTATGAAAATTGGCTTTATGCTGTCCGTATTTCAAACTTGTGCTATGCTTCCAGGGAACACCCCAGCCAGACAAGTTGGTGTCAATTCTGCCTAGCCTACTTGATGGCCCATTAAGGACCATCAGCTATACAATTGACCCACTGAGAGAAGGCAGATATGCCTGTGACTAAGCAAAGTTTGCAGGACCTGCCTATGGACGGAACTCAGTTTTTTCTATGCCACGTGCTGGATAGAGTGTCCTTGGGACAAAGAAAGCAAAGACCACATGGCAAGAGACTAGAAAAGGCTGATGCCTCATCTCCATCTTGTCTTCAATCCTGCTTCATTCCTCTGGAGGGACTTTGCTACAAAATGAAGCTCTGTACAAAGGACTGAATGACCCATCCCAGCTGTGGATGGACTCCAGAGACTTGATTTCAACCTGCAGTTTATTCCATCACTGCTACTATCCTGAACCAAGAACTTTGCCATTACTGGATGTGAAGGGTTCAAATCCATGTGCATTATATAACAACCTTGTCTATGGATTGTGCCAGCTCTTTTCCAGACCCAAAGTCTAGAGTATGGTCAAGGAACCAGAGGCCTAGCAAATAGTGATCAGCTAAGAGAAAGCTGGGGTAAACAGAAAGCCTTGCTTGTTAAGAAAGACCTGGTCAGCAAATTCCCAGGCGTTGAAGCTAAGAACTGAAGAATTGTGTCTTATTCAGAGTTACAGATTGAACAAAGAATCTCTGTTTCTATTGTGTTTGTTTCTTCTGTAGGGAGACGTTCTTCCCACAGATCCAACCTTGAATTTATGAAAAGTTGGCACATGTCAGTATAAGATACGGCATCCTTCCACCTCCCTTCCAAGGGACTAATGCCTGCCTTTAGATACACAGAAAACAATCTTTATTGCCATATACTTTCACTGTTTCTTTGCTTTAACCCCTAGGAATGTACCTAGTGAACAATCAAAGGAGTTGCTCCATTTCTATGGACCCCAAATCAGAATTCAACATGTATATTTTAAACTAATAACATTTTATCAAAGTATTCATTAAATGTTAACTTGCTAACTTGAGACCATGGAAGGAGACATTATATAACCTGTTAGCCATTGGCTAATGTGCTATCTTGTCTTGCTGCAAAATCTATCCCAGGGTGTGGAACTGCCTACCCTGTCACTTTCCCCTGCCCATGGAAAATCTATATATTCTATTGTAATCAATTGATTGACAGTGTCTCCGAGCCTAATAAGCAAGGTGACACTCCATCAGCGCTGTGTGTAATAAACCCCTATGCTTGACCTCTACACGGTGTGGATTTATGTCCTTCACTGGTGAAGCAAGTAGTTTATAAACCATAATAGCTTTACAAGTCGCTGTGCCTGTCTTCAGTATAAGTTATCTTCAAGTTTATCATAAAAGTAAGTTAAAGTTTATCAGTTCTTATATAAGGTTAAAGGTAGGTTCAGGTTAGTGAAATATAGTGAATCAGTGTATTAGTATTACATAGAGAATTGTATTTGTTGGGGGTGGTTAGAATACATATAAAGTTGCTGGGCAATCAGTAATAGTAGTGTTGCATGTGCTTGTGACTATTTTCAATATTATTTACCTTTGATATGTGAACTTACAGGAATAGGCAGCTATTGCATAATATTACTTGGACTTGTGCTTGACTCCAGCATAACTTGCCATTTGTAGTAATCCTCACTCAGTGCTGGTCTTTAATTCTGTTTTTCTTATTCTGTCTGTGTTGCTTTATAGTCATAAGTCATTAAAAACCTTTCTGGCAGAATAATTAGCTGTTTCTTTTCTCTTTTGTGGACACTATTCAACCTCATTCCATCTGTGTTGGGTGGTGGGAAGCAGTGATCACCCAGAGCCTCACGAGGGCCCTGACGGGAGCCCCCCCTAGGGCTCTGACGTGTGCCTCCTCCTTCCATTAATCTCCACAACCACATTCTAGACATGGGTATGGTGACCTCCCTGGGGATCTTGACAGCTTTAGCAGCTTCTCGGTGGCTATTTTCCTGCTCACAGCCACTGTCTTCTTCTCATGCCTTGTCCTGGGGGCCCAGCTGCTGGCTGACTGGGAAGGAGCCAAAATGCTAGTGACTTTATCCTGCACCAAGTTGCCTTTGCTCATCAGACTCCTGAACTGCAACTGGATGTGATTCTTGTTCTTCTGCACAACACAGCCCCTGGAGAAGAGGGATCTGCAAATGTACATTCCTATGATCCCTTTGTTTAATTGGTGAAAACATAAACTAGACACTTAAAAGATTGGAAGTGATTTCAGCTGCTGGACAGCTTAGCTGGGTTTTTATTCATTTGCTCAGGAAAATGCTGAATGGTCAAATTCATTTCAAGCTCCCCATTCAGTGGATCTCCTGAACATAATGGAAATGGATATGAATATTTTCATTTAAAAAAGGCTTCTAAAGGGATACTTGGATGATTTGATCTGCAGTCAAACACTCTACCACTGAGCTATACCCCCATAACAAAGCTCTGATAGAGTCTGTGATCTTAGGGACTTTGAAGAACAGACCCTGCTTCAACCAGCTCCTTTTCCACTCCCAGACCATGGATGGTTTTAAAAATAGGGTTTGATTAACCTTCATATATACATGTAGGCACCACGGCTTGCACACCCACTGATATAGCTTCCCTCACTGACAGAGCTACCGCCTCTCAGGGAGGTGGATTAACTACACAGATGGGGCAGCTCTCTCCCATCATCTTAGAGCATCTTCAGTAATGCGCTACAAATCTGCTATTGTGTGTTCTACTTCAATCTCCATGGCCACACAATAGCAGATCTTAAAGTGACCATCCTGCAGCAAAAAAATTTCAGGGCCAGACCTCAAAGAGAAACTGCTGAGCTTCAGTTCATCTGCAAATTTGACATCATCAGCTCAGGATTAAACAAGGACTGTGAATGGCTTTCCAATCACAAAAGCAGTTTCTCCTCCCTTGGTTTTCACACCTCAGCTGCTTGAAGAGGGCCTCATCCTCCCTGATTGAACTAACCTCGTTATCTCCAGCCTGCTTCTTGCTTCCATATATATACACCTGCCCCTGGAAATTTCCACTACATGAATCTGACGAAGTGGGTATTCACCCACGAAAGCTCATGCTCCAAAACATCTGTTAGTCTATAAGGTGCCACAGGATTCTTTGCTGCTTTTACAGATCCAGACTAACATGACTACCCCTCTGATATTTGTGGTTAATGACATCGCTGTAGCTTGTTTATTCCCTGCCTGGATAATTCAGACAGTCCCTTTCCCATCATATCGCCAGCACATCAGTGATTCCAATAGCAGGGGCAGCTTTTCTCTGGGGCACCGAGATTTTTCGGGGAGTTGGTGGCTCCTTTCTTTCCTCTTCCTGGAGTAAACTCAGCTTTTTATTCCATCCTTGATGATTCATGGAATAACAGCAGCAGCATGAAGAAAGAGGAGCATGAATATCTCACTGCCAGGGAAAAGTGGCCACTTCCCCTCTGTTTGACCATTGCCATTGCAGGAGAGAAGGTTTCAATGGAATTGAATTTCCTGGCTCAGACAAGAGACACAGGAAGATTTTGCTGTTCATGGATCCATGCAAAGGAAATTGTCTCTCTGTGTGAAAATAGGGAGGGAAATGAAACACCCACAGGCAGACGGGACCCCTATAGGATTAGAACAGGACACGTTCTCAAGCAGCATGTTTCTTACTTTGCCCATCTGTCAATTTTGATTATTATCGATGGAAATATTTTGCCATTGGGCTGTGTGTTTACACAGCAATTGACATTTACCAACAAACACGTAATTCTTCCAGTCCTGCTGAGTCTGCCAGTGGTGAGTTTAGAAGGACAGAGTCAGTCTTCCCAACCTCCATGCCAGGCCTGGGCTCTCCATGCTATCCACTTCCCACACTACTGGGAGCCTTCCGTGATCTCCCCTCAGACCTCTGCCCCCCACTCCCACTTCTGGGATCCCCTTCAAGCATTGTCCAAATGCCCTGCTTCCAGGATCCCTCCCCATCCCTTCCGAGCAAAAGCTCTGCATTATTCCCACCCTGGGAATTGAACCCCAGTCACTTGTTGAAAACCAGGAATCCTGACCACTAGGCCCTATGGGACTAGGATTGCTATGTTTGTCTACTAAGACAACTCCTCATAAGAGCAGCAGCGCCACCCAGTGGGGATTGCACACAGGGCTGAATTAACCCTTCAGGTACTGAGGTTTTTCCTCTATCCCTTCCCAGTGCCTATGATCAGGAAACAGACATCAGGGCTCCTAGGTGCACAGACCATGATTGAGATAGGGACCCCATATTGTGCAAGGTGCTGTACAAACCCTGGTCAACACTGGGACACCCAGGGGGTTCCCCTCAATTTCTCTGAGGCTCTCCCGCCCAACTTCATCTAATTCCAGCTGGATCACTCTCCCCTCTTGCAAAAACCCACCTTTCCAAACAGCCCTTCTTTCCCCACCCCCTAATTCTGCTTTCACACTATGTGACCATCTCCTCTCCCCTCCCAGGTGAAGCAGAGATGGAGCCAACTTCAGCCACTGTAGACAACCCCAGCGAGCGCTGCAGCCTGCCCAAGGCTGGTGTTTGCAGAGACAGGACGGGAGCAACTGGGAGCAGTGGGTGCTGGGAAGAAGGAAGCAGGAGCCAGGAGAAGAAAAACCAGAGATTGGAGGAGGGGCAGCTCCTGGGGGCGGGGATTTTTTCTGCAGTGAGTCTTTTCAATCATTAGTATGAGGGATGAAGCCTTTCCGGGCTGTTGGGGAGATGGTTGGTTAGTTCGTTGGTTGCACAAGCAGAGACGGCGCTGTTTAAAGCTGTTCTCGTGTATCAGGTCAGGTTAGCTGCAGCTCACCGACCCCGAGGAGAGCTACTTTGTAGCAGAGGCAGACCAAGCAGCAGGTACAATGCCGGGCTGCACCCTGGCTGGCAGATAGAATCTCAATGACCGAGAGACTTTTTTCCGTTGTACTGTATGAACTGGAGCTGTAAGCTCACTGAACATTAAATCTCACCAAATGAGGGTCAATCCAGCCTCATCATTGTATCCACTCGTTATACTCCACACCTGAACATAGCCATCATATGAACAACTTACCCTCTTATCTCAGTGTCTGTACATTGACCCATTAACCTTTTACTCCCAATCAGGGCTATTGCAGATGGTGTATTCCTTATACCACCTGATCTTAAACCAAATTTTGCGCCACCTCAATAATCTGTAACGTTATTCCCTGACCACCAAAAACTTCTATGCCTAAACTCTGTAGTGTACACTTTTTTTTAAGCATCATCTTAGTAAAATCCCCTGCTCAATGCAGGACTCATCCCCCACTAAATCCCCACCTGGAGTTGAGCTCACAACCCTGGGTTTAGCAAGCCAGTGCTCAAGCCCCTCAGCTATCTCTCCCCCCATATTGACACTTGTTCAAGACCCCGGCTCCTGCTCCTTTGCAAGGTGAGTGCATCTGCTCCGGGTTTTAAGCCTGCTAACCCAGCGGGGGCCTGATTGCCCTCTGGCTTCCAGCCAGGCTCCCTCTGCCATGCGCCTGGGCTTCAGCGGGACTGTCTCAAGAGAGCAGCTTTCCCCCTCCCCCTCATCCCAGTCTCTGCCCAGCCGGGGTACGAGGAGGGGCAGCCCTGAGAAAAGTCTCCTTTGAGCGCTGGAGGCCGACAGGGAACTCTCATTTCCATACCCAGGGTGCATTGCGTGCAGCGAAGTGAGTCGCTGCTCAAGGGGCTGGTTTTGCTCCAAATGTCCCTGGTTCCAATGAGCGAATTTGGGATTTAAATGGGTTCAATTAAATTTCCTCTAAAAGGGAGAGGTTTAGTGGGGCTGTCAGTGTAGTCACTCCGAGTTGAGCAGAAGGTGCCTTTCCCCTGGCAGTGCCTCTGCAACTTATTGTGGTTTTTCTTCAGATGGTATAAATCTGTTGTTCTCTTCTGCTGCAGAGTAGAGCAGAGCTTTCCTTAGAGTGTAATGTTTATGTGTGAGCCCCTAACAAGTTTGTGATTTCTTCTTAGAACTTCCCTAGGAGCTGAAAGCACATTATTATATGCAGTTTCCAAATGGAAAACTGAAGCACAGATAGTTTAAGACACTTTGGTGTCAAGTGCCATAGGTATGTCTATAAGTAAATTAATATTTTTTAAAAGTTTCATGTGGAAGATCATCTCCCATCAAGCTGTATGGAACTCTGTTATTTACCTTTAGAAGAACAGATTGCTTAAACACTCCTGCTTTTGAATAATTTATTGTAAGGGACCCAAGAGAGCTGTCGGTTTAATTGTGCAATGTGGGATCTAATACCTGCAATGTTTTTTGATAAATTTCTAAATGTAAAAGCAAAGGATTAAAGGTATTATTTTAAGCCATACTGATCCCTGGGAGATTCAAATACAAACGCAGTCTCCTAAACCCAGAAGAGGTCATCTATTCTCTTTTTACAATATACAAAATCTGAACATTATTGAGAACCAATGGGATTTTTTCCATGCAAGTGCAGTCAGTCATCCAGCTGTACATTGAAATCTGGTCACTCTGATGTCAAACCTTCACTATGAAACTACTTTGGGTAGGGAGGGGAAAATTATAGGCTGGTAGTTTCGCCTGTTCCATGTAGAATAAAATATTTGGTCCTAACTTATCACTGCATTACTCCAATTTTATGCTGATGTAAATTGCAAACTGGATAGTGGTGAATCAGGCCTTTTGTGTTTCCTAATGAAGATTTTTCTTACTCTAATTTTTCCATGGGAACAAACTGCTACCATAAAAAGAGCATTGTGATCTCAAATGGGAGAAGAGATGGCTAGTGAGGTAGGAAAGACTAAAATGGGAGATTTTTTTCAAAGGCACAAAGGGCAGGAGGAAGAAGATAAATTCCACGTGTAAGCTAGTGTAGCCCCTGTGGTGTTAGCATGATGGTAGTGTGTGCTGGCCCTGTAAGAATAACAACTATGGATGGCTAATATCAGAAGACACTCATACATGTGGTAATTTTTATCAACAGACATTTAAACTATATGTCCTAAGGTTATATACAAGCACTGCATTCATGCAAATGTATTGCACAACCAGGAAAAGCAAATGGCAAGGTTTCTACAGCAAAATTAACTTGGCCAGTTTTACACTAGAGTATATTAAGCTACCGTTTGTCAGGAAAAAGAGGGACAAAAATATAACAGATCTGCTGTCATAAACAGATCGTCAAGGGTTAATAGAACAGAAGTACTTTATATCTCTTTTGCTTGTAAAGAGTTAACAAAATCAGTGAGCCTGGCTGTCACCTGACCAGAGGACCAATCAGGGGACAGGATACTTTCAAATCTTCAAGGAGGGAAGTTTTTGTGTGTGCTGTTAGATTTTGGTTGTTGTTCACTCTGGGGGCTCAGAGGGACCAGACATGCAACCAGCTTTCTCTCCAATCTCTCCGATACAGGCTCTTATAAGTTCAGAATAGTGAGTACTAGGTAGATAAAGTGAGTTAGGCTTATGTTTGTTTTCTTTATTTGCAAATGTGTATTTGGCTGGAAGGAGTTCAAATTTGTATTTTGCTGAAAGGATTTTAATTTGTATTTGTATACTTAGGATGGGAGGGTATTCCCAGTGTCTATAGCTGAAAGACCCTGTAAGGTATTCCATCTTAAATTTACAAAGATAATTTTTACTATTTTTTCTTTCTTTAATTAAAAGCTTTTCTTGTTTAAGAACCTGATTTTTTTTTATTCTGGTAAGACCCCAGGGAACTGGGTCTGGATCCACCACGGAAATGGTGGGGAGAGAGGAGGGAAGGGGGAGAGAAAGGTTAATTTCTCTCGATGTTAGGATTACTTTCTCTCTCAAGGAGAGAGAAGGAGGGGGGAAGGTGAATTTTCCTCTCTGTTTTAAGATTCGAGGAGTTTGAATCACAGTGATCTTCCAGGGTAACTCAGGGAGGGGAAGTCTGGGAGAGGCAACAGTGAGGGAAAGGGTTTACTTTCCTTGTGTTAAGATCCAGAGGGACTGGGTCTTGGGGGTCCCCGGGCAAGTTTTTGGGGGGACCGGAGTGTGCCAGGCACTGAAATTCCTGGTTGGTGGCAGCGCTACAAGCTGGTAATTGAGCTTAGAGGAATTCATGTTGGTACCCCATCTTTTGGACGCTAAGGTTCAGAGTGGGGAATTATACCATGACATCTGCAATATGGCAGAATGATCCACACTCATGGAACCTTAGCATGTGCAAATCCTGTTCAATTTTAATACTGCATTAACAGGTTTTTAAAACTTCATTTCCATATTTGCTTTAAAATAAAAAGACTGGACAGCTTCATAGCATTTACCTGGTTCCAGTTAGGGTTTGAAGTTCGCACCCATATTGCTGGAGCATGGAGTGGAAGAGAGATGTCTAGCTTTGCTGCTCCCTATCAGTATTTCTAAAGCACCCATCACTGTATCTAGGCACTGTAAAGGGAATTACAGAAAATCCTTGAACGTTACTCAGAAAATACCATCTCTACCATTCTACTTTTTGGGGGGGTTGCCCTTGCTTACCTTTGAACATCCTCTTGCAATGTCCCCTGAAGCACTTACTTATTTTATAGACTTATAAAAACAATTTTAAATAATCCCGAGACCGTTATGTTACCTTGTAACTACTGTCTCCACCACATTCCTTAGGAGTGTCTTAAATCTCACTGTCAGCAATTTTTATTCTGATATTCAGCATAAATTTTCAGTCTCATCCCACTACTTAAAGCTCTTGAAAGCATGCACAATTATTCTCCTTCCTTGCTGTTCACACCCTTCAAATATTTGTAGGCATGGCCATTGCTTAAGGCAGCTACATGTTGAGATCACGTTTTCTGTGTTAAATGTGCACAATTATGCATATGCATTTGCTTTCCACACTTATGACCACAAACACCTGATTTTTTTGTGTGTGTGCATGCACATGACCATTTAGTTAACAGAATGTCAAATCTTGGCATGCATTTGCATGTGTCCATTTGTTGTGTGTTCAAACAGCGAATCCATACACTTCCATCAGTGCGTAGATATTTGTACATGAATAGTGGCAATATGAGTTTTTGGTCTTGTATGACCTGATCAATCTCATGTTGGAGGGAATGAGAATATTTCATTGTTGGGCTTCTCCTGTGTATTAATAAAGCAATCTCTTTAGACCCTTGGGCATTTTATATCGTTTTTGTAATGGCATGCTTAGCACTGAACATAGCATTCCACTTGTGGTTTCACTAGGGAAGTATAAAGAAAAATTCTGTGTCCCTGCTCTTTGACTGGATGCATCTGCATATGCAGACAAAAAATCTCTTTTCTGACCAAAAATCCCCTTTTGTGATGCCTTATTACAGCTTTTTAACCTTGAAGTGGAAAAAAGCACTAGAGAAGTAATCTGTTTTTTCATATTGTAGCTAGCATACAAAATATGTAAAGCTACCTTTATGTCCTGCCACCTCTCCTCTAGATTTGTTTTGATCAGCAGCCAGATCAGAGAATTCAACCTTTTTTAAATCTATCCTGGTTTGCATTCTACATGTAGTAATAATTTCAGTGGCAGCCATATAGATGTCGTTCTGTTGGGAAAATCACTTTATATTGATATACTTCTTGTGAAACAAACAGAACGTAACAGCAACATAGAAAGCTGGCAGTGGAAGCATGAAATCCTTTGTGTACAAACAGAGAAGTTGTAATCATTTTAAATGTCAGTTTATTTATAGATGGCTTTAAAAAGGAAATGTGAGACCCTAAAACTAATGTGCAAAAGAATTCAAGAGGAAATCCTTATGAACAAGATTATGCAGCATGGTAGGTTTTCTATTGCTAATCTATAGATTATAAAGGAATCCACTGCCAAACCTTATGCCTGTTAATAAATAAGTTCAAAGCCTAATCCCAAGCGCACGTTAAAAATTCAAATGAAGCAGAATAATTTTAATAGTAAAAAGAGTCTTTGGTATCTTTTTATGGAAAAATATCTTACTGAATCTTGAATTTTCAAACTCAGATGTTGTATCACTGTAGCTACATCTTTAGAAAGCTGTTACCTAGTAAAGTGTTTTTTATATTTTTTGTTTTGAATTTTTCTTATGCAAATATAAGCTTGAGAATTTATACATCGAAAAAGACAAAAAAAAAAAAAGGAAAATTTTCTAAGATTCCAGTGCCAATCACAACTCTGCCCAACCTCCACATATAGGCTGGAGAACCTGTCCTCCTACCACTCCTATTCCCCCTCTCAATACAGAGTGAGCTGAGATTATACAGTATTATGTAAGAAGAAGTTGCAATGAACTTTTGCCAGGGTATAGAGTTAAGGTTGTCATGGCAGCAATAGAGGGAGAGGGCTGCTAGCCTCTATGTGATGTCTTCTGCTTTCAAATCCAAACAGGTAATGACGGACGTTGGAAACCACTCAGAATTCCCTCAGTTGTCATGCTGGAATTTCAAAATTGAGGGTGACAAACTTGTGTGAGAGACCAGGCATTTTTACTTGTATATACTGCAATCAGTCATTAAAACAACAGGGTTACTCTCCCAGTGCTCTAAAAAACCCCACCTCCACAAGAGGTGTAGCTACCAGCACTGGGAGTGCAGCTACCAGCGCTGGTGCACTGTTTACACTGGTGCTTTACAGCACTGAAACTTGCTGCGCTCAGAGGGGTGTTTTTTCACACCCTGAGTGAGACAGTTACAGTGCTGTAAATTGCCAGTGTAGACAAGTCCTTAGACTGTAAGCTCCTTGGGATAGAAGCTGTCTTTTTCCTGTGTTTGTAGGACCATGGTCCCTAGGTGTTTCCTTATTACAAACAATAATAATAGTGTTCTTTGCAACACAAGCAGAATATTTATTTTTGTTGCTAATAAATAAATGTTTGAGATTTACGCTGAAATCTGTGTGTCCTTGGTCTTGAAATACCACAGGTTTTATTGAGTCTGAGAAGTGAGATCTGCAAGGCATAGACAGGCTCTTTCAGGCAGCTCCAGGTCGGGGCAAAGGGCCAGGTTTATAAGGGGACTTATGCTGAACTATTTTCTTACTATGAAATAAAATGCAACCTTGAAGAAAAGGGACTGAAATCCTGCTGAGAGTGTTTTTTGACCAATAGTAAGAACTACTCTTGGCAGTGTTTACAGTGTTTGGGCCCCAGGAAAATCCACCCAATTAAAAACAAAAACCAGAAGCATAATTTTTTAGAAAAACTAACAAAGCTGAACCACACTTCATCCTTGACAGCATATAAGAAAAAAGTCATGTCCCAAGAGACCTCATATTGTATAACTCCTGTCCTGAACTCTCTCATTGGCTAAGTAACTTTTAATGTTACAAGGAATCTAGACTCCTGAGCAAAACTATGGCAACCACAGAATTCAATATCCCGCCCCCCCCAATTGAGGTGAACAAATTTCAGTACATTTAAAAAAAGAGTATTCCTACTTTACAACCTAAGCGAATTCCTTGTACATACATTGGTACCTGCTTTTGAGGGCAGAGCTCATCAACTACAGGTCAAGCTGCTTATGGCCACAACAGAGGGCTCTTTTCCCTCCACAGTAGGAACTATTGTATATGGACAGGTTTGTTTCCTCCATCCATAGTCAAAATCCAGCTTAATTTAGATTGAGAATTTCATTTTTGAGGTTCAGAAGCATGCAACATCAGATAAACTGTCCTTGTCAAAGCCTTTGGGGATGTTTACATTTTTGGGTTAGCATCATTTGGAACTGTAGATTTCTTAAATTAATAATGTGTAGAAAAAAACAGCTAGTCCTCCTCCACACCCCAACAAGCATATCATTCTTCATATTTATATAATTTTTAAAGTGTTTGCTATATCAAAGGAGGAAATGAAAACTTGGCCCCAAATTTAGATTTTGTCTAAGCAAACTTTTACTCAAATTCTAAACCCAACGAAATGTTTTGATAACAACAGAATTTTAAAAATTCACCTACCTTTCCCTTGTGTTCTAACAGTGTGACTGGGACCAAGTTATTTTTAACCAGTTATTGAAAACCATACTCCAGTCTGAGTATTTGTGACAAGGCTAGTAATGGACCCCAGTGTCGAAGACTTGTAACCAGTTTCCATCAGCTTTACCACTGCCTCTAACAATTGGAAAAACTCCTCTGTGTTGAAATGGTAAAAGTTTAACTTTAATATTTGTTCTCTCCTTAAGACAAAATGTGTTTAGTATGTTTCCTGTTTTGACACCAAATCTTTCACTTATATGGGTGCTAATTAATTAAAATCTCTATCTTAAAAAAAAAATTAAAACCCAAAGAATTCAAGTGTAGTTCTTGTCTGGAAAGTGACTCTTGCTCATAATGACATAGATGAGTTCCATGTTTATTGTCTTTCAGTGACTCCAAATCAGTTTAGCTCAGTTTACAAGTAATGTAAAAAGAATAATTGTTTTTTTTTGTTTTTTTTCTGACGCTTACCATGCAAACCCACCCTGAGCCCTGAAAGTCAAGCTGGGCATTTCTCATGCATCATCACCAGTTAAAAAAAAATGCTACTGCAATTGGCATTTAGGTCCCTATCTTGTAAAGAGAATTGGGCAGGCAGATTCCTGTTTCCTCGTGGTTCTTGTTGCAGGATTAGGGCTGTTGCTGATGTATGAAGGAAAATGGATTCCAGCTCTGGCTTCCAGAACTTTTACTTAGGCTGTAGTCCTAACAGGAGTGAAAACAATTTTTTTGTCCAAAAGGTGCACATCAATAATTAAGAGTATCCAGGAGCAGAGCTGCTGAGTAAAAGTCCATTTTGTTTGCATAGGCTCTTTTCTGACTGTGACAGCACCTCAAATTGATGGTAAGTAAACTCCTCAACATATGACTTTTTCAGAATGCTGCACTGTGTGCAAATCAGCTTCAGGCTTCTTAAAAGTATGCAGCCTGGCATTCCGGATTCCATCCCAAAGCTCAATGTAGCCAAACCGCTTAGTGACTGATAACGGCTTTTCTTCCCTTCCTTATGTCATTTTTTAGGTGTGAAAACTTGCGTGTGTACAAGCTGGGCCTCTTTTCAGGTCTTTGGTGGATGTTAGCACTTTTCTGCTGGATCAGTGACAAAGCATTTTGTGAGATCTGGTCTTCATTTAACTTTCCGTATTTGCACTGTGTATGGTAAGTACTGTGTGTAAACTCTGTTGTTTCATTTAAAGAAAAGAAGCCCTTAATACAGATGTATGTGCATAGGCTGTCTTGTGCATTGAATGTTGTTCCTTTCACCATGATGATCAGCTTTACTAGTAGACTCCCAACCAGTAGTGTTCACACATCCTATCCACTTGATAGATTTATGTGCCCCTCTGGTCTATTTAGTTTCTGCAGACTCTAACTTCACTTTTAATTACAACTAAGTTTCTAGCCCTTATGAATGCTGAAATAACTTCCAAGTGTAAACCAATGCGATGTTATCAGTCTGAAACAATGGGTCTGAGAGGTGAGAAATCTCTCCATCCTTAAAAAAGCCATGACAGCAGACAGGTAGACAAGGAAGGTCAGAGCTCAGTGCCACTCCTTCACACTTATCCACCTGTGAGCAAAAGTCCCTTTTATTCAAGACCATACTCTCAATGTTCTCCCCCAAACTCTGTGTAAGTGTCTTTTGCAGCATATTCAAAGGTCATCAAGTTTGAACCAAGAAGGCTACAATTTATTGCATATATGTAGTATAGTTATCTATATGCTACATCTTATTAGTCCTAAGAGGACGGACTGACACTAGCCAGGCTCATGAGGGACAGGAGAAAAGAGTAGGGGCTGATTAGTCTGAAAACTTGGTGATATAGTTGATGTCTTTACTGAATCCACAGGACTGTTTTTTTTTCCTTTGTTTTTCATTCTCCTCAGGCACATCCTCATTTGCCTTGCTGCTTACCTAGGCTGTGTCTGTTTTGCCTACTTCGATGCTGCCTCCGAGATCCCTGAACAGGGTCCTGTTATAAAGTTCTGGCCCAGTGAAAAATGGGCTTTCATTGGTGTCCCCTATGTCACCCTCCTCTGCGCACATAAGAAATCACCTGTGAAGATTACATGAAATCAAGCACCTAGTGGAGGGAACAATCTATTTATTTTTTTATCACAGACTGTACTTAGGTAGAGGTATTGGCTAGGGTTGTTTATTCTGACTAATATGCATATGGTGTTCACAAGTGTTTTGTTAACACATGGTAAAATATGACCTTTCCTCACTTTTCTGGAGAGGAAGCCAGAAGGTTGTTTGTGGTGCTCCTGAACATTTATATTAGAACTCTGTATTGACACTGGTTGCTTTTGTTTTGCACTCAGTTTTTGATGTAGCATCCATCATGATATACAGGTAATTCTTTCCAAATATCAAAGTTAAGGCTATTTTTCAAGGTCGGCCAAAACAGCTGACTATAAGAGACTGATTCTCTTTTCATGTTGGTTCTGCCAGACCTCTATTTAGTGAAGAGAGGGGGACAAAGGTGCTTTTAAGCCATCTTTGTGCCTCCCCTATTCTGTGCCCAGCTCCGAGTTTACGTTAGAGTAGTCCTGAGCATGCTTTAATTTGCACCTGGATGCATTTAACCATAAGTTGCCATGGTGGTATTCCAACGATGTTTTTTTTCCAGTCATGTCTCCACATGTGGACTGCAGAGGGCGAGTAGTGTAGAACCATTGTGGCAGCTCTGCACTGCATGGGAAATTCCGCAGTAGCCAAATACATTATCTGAGCTGCAGAAGAGGATGGCAACAAAGGAAAATCGGACCCAGAATTGTTACACTGGTGTAAAAGAAGAGTAAGTGAGAAGAAGAACAGTTTTCCTCAAACAGTTCAGAATGGAATGACTGTGTCTTTTGGCTAAATTATCTACAGGATGCTAATGAGTATCAGCTTGTGTGGGGTGTAGAGGAGCCTGGTAGCCATTACAAATGTATTTAAAGCGACAAAGAGTCCTGCAGCACCTTATAGACTAACAGAAGTATTGGAGCATAAGCTTTCGTGGGTGAATATCCACTTCGTCAGATGCATGGGAGTCTAATGTAATATAATCGCTACTGTAATATAGAAAGTTTTCCTCCATTTAAAGTGTATATATTCCCAATAAGCATATGATGATAGTTATAAAAATCCCCTTCTATCTCTGGCCTTTAATCTTTTTTCTCCAGATGTGGTAAAGTTTAAGGGTGAGACTTTCAAAAGCATTTGATATTGGCCTAACTGCTCCCACAAAATTGTATGGGAGTTGTACCAATAACGTCAGTGGGAGCAGCGTTCAGCCAATACTGAGCAGTTTTGAAAATCCCACCCTAAACTATTAACACTAAAATTTGGATTAAACTATTAATAAATAAAACAAAACCCTAGACTCCAGTTGATGAGAGTTAGTATCTGACTAAAGCCTTTCAAGTAGTAGTTTTATTTGGAAAAGGTAAATGACCACTTAAAACCATATTTAGGGCCTGCATGTCCTTCCAATAAGCAGTGAAGTTTAAAACTTCAATGATTACATTCTTTGAAGGAATGTGTGGTATAATTTTTGCCATTTGTATCAACCTGTCTTGTAAAACATTAGGGACAATCCAAAGGGGTAGTATCTGAATCCAGTTTAGTTTTAAGGCTGCTGTTTGATTTGACTTCTAGTTAGGCCCATGGTTGAAAGTCACTTGCACTGAAATCTTGCAAGCTGTTTTCACAAGTTTTTAGCACAAAATGATGCAAGGATGGAGTCACTGATTTTCTGAGACTTCTACCATCTTTAACTATTGTGATCAGCTGTTCTTGAGAGACAGGGTCCTTACTGTTTGAGATCCAAATCCATACCTAAACTGTAGGGGTGGGACTTCAAGGAATTGGATTTGAGGTTCTGGGTTATTGCCTGCCACTCTAAAATATTTAACTTCTAAGCAATATCTTACTTTGTCACCAATACTAGACACCAATACGATATAACCTCTACTGTAATATAGAAAGTTTCCCTCCATTTAAAATGTGTTGCTACTTGCAGTGACAAAAGATGATCCTTAGTTTTACTATATATATATATATATATATCAAACTGAAGTGCTCATACAACATTAGTTTATTCCAGTTTGTTAAGTATGCAAATATAATAATTGTTATAGCTGTAATAATTATGCTTTTCCAGTTAGCTGAGGCCTTTATTGCTTTACTTGGGATGAATTTGGGAGTTGTGAATGTTACCCCAATTCGGTCCATATATAGCCAGCCTCAGGGATATTTCTGTTTTAACCTTATTCTAACACCTAACACTTAATTTGGATTAGATAGGAAGTGTGTTGTGTAGTTTTAGGAAGCAAGACATGGTAAGTTATGACAAGAGTTCCAGAGCTGTTTGTTGGAACCAGCTCTTCAGTATCACATACTGAGGGCCTGATTCTTTGCTATCTTATATCAGAGTTGGCTCCATTGCCTTCAGTTCAGCGAGAGGAGAACTGGGTCCTGGAATGTTAAGCATTCTCTTATACTTGGCGGCTGTGGTCACAGAAATGTACTTTATAACAGTTTTTACTTGAGAATATGCTACTGAGAGATGAAAACCCAGATCCTCTGCTATGGAATGGTGCAGCTCTTGTGGAGCAGGGGCAAGTGAGGATGTGCAAAGATCTGCTCCCCCAATGCTGGTCTGGCTGTATGGTGGTCTGGCCCCTTGGTGTAGCTTAAGTCAGCCTCGAAGGATCAGCTAGGTGTAGAGAAGCCTCAGCCAAACCCTGTATCCCAACAGCAGGGAGGGGAAGGAGAGTGAAGGAGCCACTCCCTTGGCTCTACACCAGCAGAGAGTTCCCATATACAAGGCTGTACCTCTCTTGGTCAGCTCTGCTAGACTTAGGGCCAAAATCTGCCTGCGGTGAAGTGAATATTGCACACTGGAGGATCTGATACAAATAGTCCTGTAGAAAAACATAGACCATTTCAGCCCAAATGCTGCTGAGTTCTTTACTACAGAAATACAAAGGGAGGAAGCATCCCCAAAGTCTGAAGGAAGTGATATGTCACACTAGATTGATCAGCCTTTCCCATTTCAAGAGCCACTGTCTACGTGCCAGAATAAACACATTCCTCTATTGGAACATGGTTCTAGAGGAAAGACAAATGTAACACGGTATGAACCAAATCGTACTCTGCCCCAATGAACACATTAGTTTAACTGGAAAAATCATTAGTGACTAAGGGGATGAGAAGACGTGGCCCGATTCTCAACTGCCCTGCACCTTGTGTTATGTCCACCAGTGCAAAGTGCTACCAAAGCACTAGTGTCAATGCAAAGTGCTGCCACAACACTACTATCAATGACCACATGAGATACAGGGCAGTTGAGAATCAGGCCCTCCCACCCCCATCCTAAAGCCATAAACTCTTTCCCAATCAATGACTCTCAATCTTCTTAAATTACAGTGGGTTTTTTTTCTCTCTCCTTGCAATATATATCATTTAGGCTGAGGGGGGAAAAAAAACTCTTTTAAGCAGGCTCTGCAACCAACTTTTTTTTTCACTTTAATGGTCCAATCCTGTTCCCATTAAAATCCAGGGCAGAACACTAATTGGTTTGCAGGAGCAGGGTGTTATTTCCCTATATTTCAGAAGTATAACAAAAGCCATACACAGAGGCCCATATTTTCAGCAGGATCCTTTGATTTTTTTTTGGCGGGGGTGCCCAATTTGAGGCACATAGGGCTTGATATTCAGAGGTGTTGGATGTCTAGAGCACTAAATGAAATCAGAGGGAACTGCAGAACATCTGACAAAACACATGCTAGGGGTGAGATTTTGTGGGGCCCCTCTAAGAAGTGTAGCAGATAACTCTGAATCTAAGGGGAGGGTGATTAAGGCGACCTTAACCAGCTTTGCACTGTCCTGATCTTTGGCTGCTCCAGGGACTGAAACGGCCCCCAGAATAACTTAGACCCCCCAGGGCTACGGAAATTATGTTAGACTCCCAGCACTGCCCTATGGGTACAGCCTTACCAAATTCACGGTCCATTTTGGTCAATTTCATGGTCATAGGATTTTAAAAATAGTAAATGTCATTATTTTAGCTATATAAATCTGAAATTTCATGGTGGTGTAATTGTAGGGATCCTGACCCAAAAAGGACCTGTGGGCAGGGTCACAAGGTTATTGTAGGGAGGATTGTGATACTGTTACCCTTACTTCTGTGCTGCTGCAGGTGGCGATGCTGCCTTCAGAGCTGGGCAGCTGGAGAGCGGTGGCTGCTGGCCTGGAGCCAAGCTCTGAAGGCACAGCTGCCACCAGTAGGGATTGCATGGTATGGTGTTGCCACCCTTACTGCTGCAGAGCTGGGCCCTCAGTCAGAAGCTGCCACTCTCCAGCCGCCCAGCTTTGAAGACAGCAGTGCAGAAGTAAAGGTGGCATGGTATGGTATTGCCACCCTTCTGCTCTGCTGCTGGTGGGGTGCTGCCTCCAGAGCTGGGTACCCGGCCAACAGCCACCACTCTCCAGCCGCCCAGCTTTGAAGACAGCAGTGCAGAAGTAAAGGTGGCATGGTATGGTATTGCCACCCTTCTGCTCTGCTGCTGGTGGGGTGCTGCCTCCAGAGCTGGGTACCCGGCCAACAGCCACCACTCTCCAGCCACCCAGCTCTGAAGGCAGCACAAAAGTAAGGGTGGAAATGCCATGACCCCCCCTAAAATAACCTTGTGACTGCCCTGCAACTCCCTTTTGGGTCAGGACCCCCAATTTGAGAAATGCTGGTCTCCTGTGTGAAATCTGTATGGTATAGGTTAAAAGCACACAAAAGACCAGATTGCATGGGGCGAGACCAGATTTCACAGTCCGTGATGCATTTTTCACTGCCGTGAATTTGGTAGGGCCCTACCAATGGGTCACAGCACTACCTGGAATCTCTACAGTACTGCATGTCATGGCCCTGTCCTCCAATTCACCCCTCCCACTCCTGGACCCACCCTCAGTACACCCCCTATGTCAGGGTTTGTGAGAGGATCCTCACAGGGCAGTCTTATGGCTGTCTTGTGCAGAGCCTGCACCGGAGGAAACCTTGCTTAGCTGGAACTGGGGCTTTCAAGCTTCTTTATGCCTGTCCAGTCCATTTTACTCAGTGTGAAGGGGCCAGAGTGGAGGTGAGGATTTCACCTGTAGGTGTGTCAGTATGGGCACCCCAGAACTAGGGTTCACATTTTGTCAATAATGTGTAATAAAAACAAATACAAATCTGCTGTGGAACAAGAAGAAGTAAAATTAGTGATTTAGCAATATAAAGCGAAGCTGCTGTCTCATATCAGCAAGCTTCATGCTAGCCTTTAGTTGATAACATAAACCACATTTGTTAACATTGATTGGCGTTAAGATACAGAGTATTTGTTAGTACTCAAAATAACCATGAAAATGCAAATAATTGTGAGCACATCAGAATTATATGTAAAATGGATAGTACATTCCCATAAACTTAAAAATAGGTGTTAAGCATTTGGCTTTTCTGAAACGTATTAAAGCCTGAATAGATAGAAATGAGCATAGAGACCACCCTCATCCTTAAATTAAATTCTGAATTCAGTGATTAGTGTTTTCTACCAATATGATTTTTGTCCCTCAACATTCTAGGCCAGATCCTCAGTACTTCTTTGAGCAGCTTCAGCACATGAAAAAGGACCGTGAAGCCAACTTAACTAGTTACTCAGGGAATCCCTGGGTGATATAGAGCCAGTGAAAGCTGCATGCTTCTCATCTTTGCACCCCATCCCTAGGGAAAAGAGCATGGGTCCAGTCACTGCACTCTGACTCTACCGAGCTGCTGGAATGGCCCCTTAAGGCTGTGAACAGCTGGGTACAATTTAGAGCAGCACTGAACATCTGGGCTGTTCTAAGCTGTGCTGTGGGTGGGTGTCTGAATAGCACCAGGGAGGCACTAGGATCAGGAAGACTCAAGACTTGTGAATTCTTGAAGACTTGTGCCCCTCTCACATCCCACCAGTCCTACACTAAGGTCAGCTCTGTCAGACAGGAGGATCAGACCCTCTGTGTTAAGGTAGCCGGCAGCACATTTCTGCAACTGTGACCAAAGAATGGCACTGGACTTCAGTTTGTAAGCAGAATAGTTTAATTAGAGGCTTGACTCTCCTGTTAACTAGGGACTCATTCCTCTTCAGATTATGTGCAATAACCCCTTTTTTTTTGTAAAGACAAGTTATATTTCCTATCTGTGTACTAGCATAAGTGCCCCCCCCCATACACTTTGCAAATAAGTCTTACTTCTGGACAGAATTTGCCCAGAGACAAAAACAGGTGCACCAGCAGGTACTGGCTTTAGGCAACAATGTTTTCAATCTTACAGCTATTTGGTGGATTAATAGATATAAAGTATTTTGACTTCATCTTCTTTGTATAACGTTTCTATCTGAATTCATGCTCAGAGATAACAAGGGGACAAATTCTGCAGTTCTTAAGTGAGTCAGACTCCCACTGAAATTACTTGGGAGTTCTGTACCCACGCTTAAAGGAAACCTATAGATTACAGGCATGGGCTGTCTTTCTCGGGAGTTTAAAGCAGGTAAGTAGCTTGCTACCTTTCTGAAAATTTTGGATCTTCTAGAATCTAAGAATCAGATCCTACCTGTGATCACCCCCATTTTCTTCAGTGGAGCTATGTTGATTTATACCAGCTGAGGATCTGGCCCTTCTATCTTTTGGTGTCTGTGAGAAACAAACAATTTTTAAATTAAATCTTTTGTACACAACCTGTTTGTTAGAGTTTACATAATAATGTTTGTTACTCTCTACTATACAATTGCTGTATCCTTTCCCTCCCTCAATACAGTTAGTGAACACTCAGTTGGTGATATTTCTCAGGTATTAAAATAGTTTTACTACCAGCTCTTCATCAGAATGGTGTTTACTTGCTGGAACCTATCATTTTTATATTGCCTGATAAATCCCCAGTTCAGATAGGGTCTTTTTAATACTGTGTACTAAACTGTTGTGTGTATTGTAAGTCATTTTCAGCATTGTTGGTGAGACTCATGATTGCTGAGGTTCTCTCTGCTAGAAATAATGAGAATAAATTCTATTTATGCTTTTGATTCAATAAAATAACAATTTTCAGCATTTGAAGGGCAGGCTGTGAAATGCTGAGCACTAATCTGACAGTTCACTGGGAAGCAGTTTATGGAAATGAGTGGCAATTGAGCGTCTAGTTATCTCAGAAATGACTGAATGCATGTACATGTCCTCTGGATGTTTTGTTAAACTAACCTCTGGCTTCTGTACTTGTAATATATGTTTATGCAAACAAAGAACATTCCATTGCTGTACAGAAGTCTATTGCAGAACTTACTGTGTCAGGATGTATTTCACTCTGAATAAGTGCTCTGTCAGCCTTGTTTGATTACTGACTTTTCAAAATGTAACTGTTGCACTTTAAACTCCTTATAAAATATTAAAATAATTTAATCTCTTCTATCAAGGCCACATGGTTCTTTGCTTTGTTTTAATTGTGAATTGTGGCCTTATGAGCCATAGTGAAAACAGAGCTCTCTGAACTTCCAATTAAAACTTTTACCTTTTTTCTGAACTGAGGCCAGGAAAGCACTGCTATCCAGGAAAGCACTAAAGCTTTAAACATGTGCTTAGGTGCTTTCTTGAACTGAGGCCTAAGGTCCTGATCCTGCAGACACTTAAGCACGTGCGTGAATAATCTCTGGTGTGTAAAGTGACTTGAGTGCATGGGATTGGGGCCAAAGAGCCCACTCCAATTCCCATGGGAGGTGAACTGAGCCTTGTGTTTTTAGATTCAGCTAATGTATTGTAAGACTATTATAGTTGACTCTTGTTTTTAAGATTGTTGGTCAGAACCTTGATCACTTTTGTAGGGGTGTGTTCTTTATAAACAAAAATATTATTTTAGGGTATAACTATTTTAATATAAAGACTGTGTGTGTATGTATAAATAAATACAACTTCCTTCGTCTAAAATTGTTAAGCCTTATGGACTTCAAAGGGTCTGATTTTCAAACCCATGCTAGAGTAATTAACCACTGGAATAATTTACCAAGTGTCGTAGTTGATTCTCCATCACTGACGGTTTTTAAATTAAGATTGATATTTGCTAAAAGTTCTGCTTTAGGAATTATTTTGGGGAACTTCTATGACCTGTGTTATACAGGAGGTCAAAGTAGATTATCATCATGGTCCCTTCTGGCCTGGGAATCTATGTGCATTTACACAGAGGCAAATGCTTGTCTACTTTTCACAGATATATCCTGGAGGTACACAGGCATGTCCTAGAGGTAAACAGCCTTCATGCATACATGTTCTTTTAAATGCATATTTAACTTATGCACATATCTGAATGTGTGCAGAAATGTACACCTACTGGGGACTGAAAATCAGACCTAGTGTCTCTAAAAGGGGCAATAAACATAATACCTGTATTTTCTGTTTTACTTGAAGACTATGTATTGAAAGTTTACAGAAAGTGTGTCATTATTCTGCAATATTAAATTACCTTTAGAACAAATACTGTTTGTATCTTTAAATTTCAAATACTTATAATAATGTAAAGGACGGCATATTACAGTCAATATAGCTTGTACCATCCTGTATTAATACAGCTATAGAGATAAGTTAATGCTGCGTAAAGGGCAATGAAGAAGATTTTTACAGGTGTTTCAGGGGAGAGAGAAACACTAGATTGGCGGTAAGACCGTTAATAAATGAGGCTGGAGATTCCATTACTGATTGATTAGCCTATTGGACTGATTTTGTTTTTTTATTCTTCTTTAAGAAAGTAAAGAAACATTATGGATAATTAGTGCTTTTGAGTTAAAATAATAATAATAAAAAATAAGTAGGCAAACAAATACTTAGAAAAATGAGTAGTGCACAAATCAGCAAGTCCAGCTGACAAACTCTTTGAGGCCAAAGAGAACTGGGGAAGTAGAATTTGGGGATTGAGTGGGGAAGATTGTGGTACTGATCTTCAGAATAGAAAACAAGCAATTGTCAGACAGTGTTTCCTTACATAGTGAAATAATGGATGTTCATTGGTTTTCTATATCAACCTCCTCTCTGACCTTTTGTTTTACAGACAGACTCTCTGGGGCTGCTCACAGAGTGACTGGACTGGGATGTTGGGACAGGGAGGGTCCCTGGTTGCTAGCACAAAGATGATCTGAGAGAGAGAGAGAGACAGACAGAGAGACAGAGAGAGAGAGAGTGTGTGTGTGGTGGGGGGGAGAGGTCAGTGTGTAGCTTCACAGGAGCTCCATGCTATATGGTTGTTTGTTCAGGGCCAACCTGTGTGAGGAAGGGCTTAAAAAGATCCAACAAGAACATTTTGTCATAAGTGTTGGTGAGGCATCAAAATCTCAAGAGTTTCTTAAATAGATCTGACCACTTCCTCTTCACTGTTCTATTTTTTTTTAAACGTGCTGATGCTGTATGCAAAGAACATGAGTAAGTCCCTCTTCCCTTGCATATGGCCTGTAGCATTCCATCCCAACCGGGTCCACCCACCTTACAGATGTCTTGCTGCCTATGGAGCCTAGATTTCCCCACCCCACAAGACGTGACTTTTAGATACAAGCAGGGGATCCCTTATAATTCACCCTTGTTTATTGTGTTTGCACTCACTTGCTGACTATTTGCAAAAATGTGAATAATTCAAAGAACGTTATGAATTTTTGCATGAAAGGTTATTCATCCAAGAATTTGTAACATTTACATTATTATTTTAAGAGTTTCAAACATCTAATCAGGATGCGAAAACATCTGATTTTAGGTGAACAATTCCATACCATGGACAAGGAACAGTCAATATTGTTCTGTGAATAGGTAGGAATAAATTTGTTTGTCAGAAATGGAATCTGTTCACAAACAGGAAAAAAGGGTGCTTTGCTGGATAGCTTATTCACATTGTATAATTTCTACACTTCTGTGTAGCTCTATGTATTTCCGTCTGTCTTAAAAAATACACAGAAACCTCTAGTGCCATAAGAGTTCACAGAGCATCCTCTTCATAACAACTGTAGGTCTCTGCAAGCAAACCTATGGTAAAACCCATGTGAAAACCACAAGCCTAGATGTTTCTACATATGTAGCTCACTCAGAGGCGCAATTGCTGCAGTTGTGGTTAGCCAGGTGTCACAGACCGAGTTGCTGGGTTGATTATAAACTACTCTGTCATACAGGGTTGCAGTCATATCTACAGATGTTTTTTCCACATCCCTTTGGCCAGGCAGCAGAATCTTCATCCAACATTAATGGAGCACCTCAGAAGTGGACAATGGGAGAAAGTGAGTGTCAGGTTATAAAACATGTTACCTCTAACAAGAGAAAAATAATAACACTTTATCCCCCAGATTATAAACACACGTTACCTTTGGTTTTATGAACAACTAACTACTCTGAGCGAAATGGTGTTAAACTATTTCCCTCCCATTTTGAGGCTCAGACACACAGTACAAGTATGGATAGTGTGCCACATTGTACAGGTGTATACAACGGTGCACCTCTGACTCATTGTTTATATTTATATTTCCCTGCTTGGCCAAACAGCATTCACAGGGATGAGGTCTCTGAACTTGAGAAATTATTTCAATAATCAAAGCTGGTGTTGATAACTTATTTACTATTTATCTTACTTACAGTAGCAGCTAGAATCGCAGTCATGGACCAGCTCCCCAGTGTGCTAGGTGCAGCACAGAGAACAAAAAGCCCATCCCTGGGCTTACAACCTAAGTAAATCTAGGTAAGGGAATTTGTTTAAAATGTGATTTTAAATTTGATAGTTTGTCTCTCTCAAAAAACCTAATCAGAGATTTGCACCACAAGATGGCAATGTTGCACTAAATGCAAGCTGTGCCTGAAAACAGTTATTCACAACCCATAAGAGTTTTCAAACTGATGTTAAAACATGCAGGACAGAGCTGAGAAACTTAACATCTTTAATGAAATTAGCTAAGGAACCTCATTACCTTAAAACAAAAAAAAACCCATCCCCAAACCAAAACAGATTATGCAGGGTCATTTTCTACTTCAGTACTGACTATAAATGTACCGTATGTATAGAAGGATTCCCAGTAGGGGATGACATGGTTTACAGAAGGTATCCAGCATTGGAACATAGAGCTAAATGGGAAAACGCTGGATTGATGTATTTGTTCTTTCTCCCTACGCGTGACGTTGGGAATGTTACCTGCTTTTTAACTACTGTAGAGCCAGCAGATGGTGCTCAAGAGGAACAAAGCATCATTCCTGCATCCATTTCTATAGGACTGACTTAAAAAGCAAACAGATACCCCCACTTTCCACAACCCTCCCCTGCTGCCTCATCTTGACTTCCTTCTACCAGCACCTATAATTCAGTGAGGCACATAAAATCTCTTCCTAGGATGTTGTATTTTGCCCTATAGAATCAGTTCTTGTGCTGTACTTGCTGTCATGGTCTTTACTAATCTCTCTCCTTCTCTAATCCTGTGGGTCTCCAGCTGTGTACGTTGACTCTGATTTAACAAAAGATATCTATTTTTACGTCTGTCTTAACAGCCCCTCTACCCATTCCCTGTTTTCTCTCCTCTTTTTACTGGTAGGGAATGGCTTACTCTAAATATCAGGTTTAGAACATCTAGACTTTCAAAACTACAGGCAGATACCCTGCCAAGGTCAAGTCAGACTCTGCCGGACAGATTATCCGCTGGCAGACATCTGCAAAGCTCCACTGACTCCACAATGGAACGATGGCAATTTATATCAGCTGAGGATTTGGCCTTTAGTATTTATCCTTGGGAAGCAGATACATTCAGTCCCATGCATTTTCAGAGGTGACCTTAAAGCAGTTCTGTGATTTATTGGGATCATTATTCTGTTGTTAAAGAATTGCAAATTCTGCTTCCTACTGTGACTGATATCAGACAGGGAAAGGGGACTCAGGAGGAAGTGGCTGGGTCTGTCGACATCAATGCATTCATAATACTTTGGCAGCATGGCAATGCTTGTGCAAACCTGTACACTTTCATTTATTTACTGCCCCAAAGCTTTAACAACACAAGAACACCAGGATTAATATACCAGCTAATTTGCTGGCTCAGCAAGTTGTAATAAAAGTATAACTCACAGGATCCAGGTGGGAGCTGTTTTGCAGCAGCATAGGAGTGGATCTGATCCATGGTGCTAAGGAGGCTGAGAAGAAAAGATATAATGCATTTCACTCCAGAGCCAGCAAATTAGCTGAATTGTTAATGAAACCACTGATGCAGTAACACATGACTTAACTTGACCAGGTGTCCCTGTTTCCAGGTCAGTTTTACAAAATATGGTGCCTATGCACAGCCCTGACCCTTCCTTTGCACCAAAACATGCATTCTATTTGTTTCTACTTTTGAAACTCTTATCTCCTTTAACACAACAGAGCTCAGTCAGATCTGTGATTCCACTGTCTCATTTCAAGTGCTGTCTGTAACAGGATGGCCTGCCTTTTTAAGGATCAGTCAACCCTGTGTAATTAGCCCTGCCACACCTGTGCTGTGTGCTGGATTTAGGAAGAGTAAAACCCATCTGTTGAGGGCTGACTGAGGAGAAAAACTGCTACTGGTGGCCAGAAGCCTCACTGAGGTCCAGGAGCTGACTGTGACCAGCTAGAGCCCTTTGTAAGAGTGTGGGCCTGGGCTGGATGGCTTGCTGAGTGTATTAGAGCTCAGGCAGAGTCAGACAGGCTGTTGCAGCTGGGAGCTGTATGCTGAGCCTAGCTGGGCTGAAGATTCCTCTGTGCCTTGCTTTTGTTGTGGTTTATGGAGAGGATTCCATTGCTCTGGAAGGGGGGTGGGGGCACTCTTGGAAGTGGTGTGGCTGGAGGGCCAAGCCACTCCTATGGCTGGAGTAGGGTAAAGACTGCTGGGGGCAAACTAAGGCAGAGCTCAGCAGTGCTTGGCCTTGCTGTAAGGGGGTGCTCTAAGGCTATGGTTCTTGTAACACTGCCAAAACTCATGGGTTTGTTGAAATGATTTCAGTCTCCATTTTGAAATAAATTCTGCCCCAACTGTGCAGGCCAGCCTGGGTTGGCAAAGTGTCGCTGGAAGTGGTTTTTAAGGTTGGTTCTAGAGGAGCATTTCACTACACTGCCGATTCAATAGCAGAGGCAGGGCATTAGATGGGTGCTGTCATGGAGTTCAGTCCCCAGATTTAGGACTTCATTAACAAAGGTTTACAAAACCTAACTTAGAAAAAATGCTGTTGTTTTTAGAAGCAGCCTGTTTTCATGTAACGAGTCCCCTGCTGTCTTCACAGGCCAAGCACAGCAGCAGCGTGCTGCTGCATGAATGCTCCAGATGGTGAAAGTGACTCATCAGCTTTCAAGTCTGAGTCTGTGAAAAACAGAGCAGGGACAAAAATACCTGAGGCCCAATCCTGAAGACACTTCTATTCATGCATGACTTTACTTACCTGACTAAGCCCATTGACTTCCTTGGGAATTATTCACATGAGTAATGTTACTCTAACGCTTGTTTGCAGGATTGGGATCCTTAATAGTTATTAGTAAGTAAGGCCCCAGTTCCACCAAGGCTTATGAATATGTTCAACTTTACACACTGTGTCAATGGGATCACTTGCAGTGAGTACTCCTCTGCATGGGTGAAAGTCCTTGCAGGATTGGGGCCTTAAGTAAAAAATAGACCTATATTTCAATCATGGCAACCTAAAACCATATTTAAGCAGTTGAAGTGGCCTGATTTTCAAAAGTACAATGTATCCATCAGCCCCATTGAAGTCTAAGGGAGCTGCAGGTTCTCGGTAGCTACTCCTGCTCTATCATGTGAAATAGTTAGAATCCACAATATCCCTTTTTCTTCTCTTTTTACTAAGAAAAATGTCTAATTACCTGGGGCTGGGTTCTGACTAGCACTAATGCAGCTATGCAGGGGAGTCAGATGGGGCAAGGATCCCTCCTTTACTTACAGGGACACATTATAGCTACGGGTATGGAAGTGAAGGGGCTGCACAGCAGATATAATTCCCACCCCTAGCAGCAAGTGGTCAGGGAGGGGTTCTGTTCTCCTGACATGCCAGCCAAAAGAACTGTGGGGAAACTCTGTAAACCCACCAATGTGGAGCACCTCCTCATCATGTGACCCACCATTTCAGCAATTCTGCCTAACTCCCTTCTTCAGTGGTCTAGTGTGGTGAGGACTTGACCCTCCAGTCAGACCAGGCTGTATTTCTACCCCTTCTGGGGTAGAGACATTCAAAACAAGAGATGTCCAATGGAATAATGGCCACTAACATCTTTCACCCCACCTGGGCTCCTCTTCACTCTCACTCCTTTTCCAGAAAAGCTGTTCCTACCACTGCTGCTTCCCTGAAGTCCTTGCTCCTTTTTCAACCCCCACAGCAGCGGATCCAGGCACCAGCACTCCAAGCACAGTCCTGGGGTGGCAAGCTGCTGGGGGCGCCCTGCTGGTCCCTGTGAGGGCGGCAATCAGGCAGCCTTCAGCGGCTTGCCTGCGGGAGGTCCGCCAGTCCCGCGGATTCAGTGTACCCACAGCCAAATCCGTGAGACCGGCAGACCTCCTGAAGGCATGCCGCTGAATCCGTGGGACCGGCAGACCTCCTGCAGGGAAGCCGCTGAAGGCAGCCTGACTGCCATGCTTGGGGCGGCAAAAAAGCTAGAGCCGCCCCTGAATGCCCAACACATGAGTCAACACCACTCTTGTAGTTTTTCCACACTTTTCCCTCTAACAGTCTCCTGACAAGCCCTTCCCACAAAGAAGGAACTGCAACCCACCTTTCTCTCGGGTCTCCTTCCTTTTAACTCCGCCCTGGGCCTGATCAGTGTGTCAAAGGAAAACTAGTAGAGCTCTCTGGCTCTAGTTAACTCCTTCTCGGTCAGTGGGGGTGGAAATATACCACACTCTGAACACTCTAACTGAAGCACAGTGCCTCCTGGGACTCCCTCTGGGTCGCATAGCATAGTAAGGCCCTGATTCACTGCACATGGGCACAGTGCCCTGCTGAGTTCAGTGAGGCTCTATGTGGGCACATAAATGGCAGGATTGGGCCCTAAACTCCTCAGCATGAGTAAGGGTGGCAGAATCAGGCCCATGCTATTGTGATTCTCTAATTATATCAGTTCATGCAAGATTTTTTAAAAAATATGTTGAAAGTGTCACAAATACTTAGTTTGAAAATGGAACCATAGAAAAGCTGGAAATCCTTCAGGAGAGAGAGAGTGTGTGTGTCTGTGTGTGTGTGCAACGTCATTTCATTCTGTTCCCAGGTCCTAAATATTTCCAATCCTTTTTAAATGACATTCCCTATTTGACCCATAGTCCAACAGTCCATGTTTCCTGCTCGGATACAGAGACTGTAGCAGATATACAAAACTAAACCAGCTGATCGAAGAGTTCGAACAACCTTTTCTTGATGTGCACGGGAATCTGATCCAGCTGATGTCACTAAGTTCCTCTCTGCTTCTTGTCTCTCTGTTCCTAAGGTGCAGCCTGGCATTAATTCCCAGAGAGTGCATGCCTCTCTTTGCAGTGTGCGAAGATGTCCTTGTCAAAGAAGGTGCACTTATAAGAAATTTAAGGATAAAGAAAGAAACTTGCACCAGGTTTCTGCCACAGGGCGTCTTTCTTCATTGCAGTTCAAGAGCAGCAGAAGGAGGAAGTGGGTATCTGTGTGAGTGAGTGAGTGACAGACACTTCTAGTCATTTAATGAAACAGAGCAATGCCTCATAAAACACAATATGATGCCCCCAGGAAAGAGGCATCTGCAATCTGTCTAACAAGCGCTCATTCAGTACACTACACTACACGGTGTTCATTTTGTGTCATTTCCCAAATTGTGATGGACAAAGATATATATTTCCTCTGAGGGAAAGGAATAATTCAATTTACAGACGTTTAGTGTAAAGCACTCCAGAAACCAGAGTAGAACAGCTGTCTGTTCTATCTGTACCAATTTAATTTAATTTAATTTAAAAGGAGGGGGGCACTACAGAGAGAAATGAGTAGAAAAGAGGAAGGGCCATAATCCCATACAGTGCTGCGGAGTACATGAGATACTATAGGTGCTTTAGGGCAGGGATGTAGCAAGCTGGTGTGTAATGGTTGGGCTGAGTGATAGTTTAGTTGGCTCTGATTACAGACCGTCTTGCTCTCTGGCCTTCCCACTGTGCCCCTTCCTTCCAATTTGTCCAAAATACGGAGTCTCATACCTTGCCTGCCACTGATAATATCCACTCCCTCTTTGAATCTGCCCACTAGTTTTCTCTTACTTTCTGCATCAAATTAAAGCTTGTTGTTCCAGTTTTCAAGGCTGTACCTATTCCAGCCACTTTTCTATCTGTGCACCTCTGCTAGTGTTAGCAACAGTGGAACCTGAATGTAGGCAGGGCAGAGGAAACTGTGATATAGACTAGATGGAATGGCCATAAAAACATACTACAGCTCCCACCTTTGCTAGCACTGGTGGTAAATTACAGTTATGAAGTTTGCTTGTGTGGAAAAGTTCCTACACCATAAATTGCACAAACTGGATCAGATACACTAAGAACCACTTGAAAGCTTTGCTCATTTTGAGAATCAAATTTTGGCTGGAATCAATAGTGTATGGGGGTTGGTGTTCAATGATGGAAGATGTCTTCGTATTGTTTTGAAAGCAGAATTGGAAGTAGTTGTGTTGGAAGTTTTGTGAATTTTATTAATGAAATATCCAGCCTAATTGTGCAGACTCCAAATGAGACTGGGTCTGACATTACAATACATTTTGAAAATGGCATCTCCTTGGTTAGGCATTGAGAAAGAATATGCAATGCCAATGAAGAAAGGAATTGCCATAGCAGATCAGAACAATGGTCCCTACAATCTTGTATCTTGTTTCCAGCAGTGGTCAGCGCTGGGCACATTAGATGCAGGAAACTCTGCAATAAGCAGCTATGGAATAACCTGTCCATTAGGAAAGTGTGATGGCATCCCCGGGTGCAGCCTGGGACTGTGGGACCGCTGTGCCCTCTTAACTCTCCAGCCTGGGCCGTCTCTCACAATGCTTTGCTGGTGACGAGCAGCAAACTCCTCCATGTGCTGTTATCACTCAGCACAATCACTTGTGGAGCCCTCCACCCAGCAAGATTGCATGAATGGTCCCAGAGCCACTCATGAATCACAAAGAGAAAGGCACCAGCCGAATCCCCCCAGCTCCTAGCCTTGTACCTCAGGAATATACCGTCTTGCACTGCACAAGTCTAAGCTCAGTGTAAGCTTATTAATTGGTTCACCACTTTATCAATGGAAAGTGGATATACACCAGCCTTTAGAAACCTGAACAGATTTACCAAACATTTCAAGCAAACTCACGGGTGAAGATAAACACTAAAACAAATTTGACTGTAAAAGATAGATTTGAAGTGACTCTAAGTGATGGGCAAAAAGTCAGTTAGCTACCAAAGAAAACAAAATAAGTGCACAATCTAAATCTTAAACCTTTAAGACACTAGTCAGTATTTAGAGAAAGCAGTTTTCTCACCCCACGGGATGTAACAGTTCATAATACACAGGTTTCACCCTTGAAACCTGGGCCAGTCTCTGCTGGAGTCTTCAGTCGTCTGTGCATCCTTGTTGCTTGCAGCATAGGTGGGGGAGAGGAGAAAGGGTGAAGCTGCATGAAGCGCCACTGTGTTCTGTTTTATACCTTTTATCCATGTGCTTGGAGAACACAAGTCCAGGCATGTCTGGTGGGCATTGCTGAATCACAAGGTGAAGCAATATCCCCGATGTGTCTCCTGTGAGCGAGTCATTGAATTGTAACTCCTTGGTTGGACAATGTCTGTTCAGCACCCACGTAGGTGGTGGTTACCTCCCTTGGCATTGTCTCTGGAGAGCTAATATCTGAGCACTTCCCAAACCCATAGTATATTTTAGTGAAAACCCTACAACACAAGTCTTATAATTTCATATGCATTGATGATATACATATTTAGATAGAACCATGGCTTTCAGCGGATCATAACCTTTCCCCTGATACCTCACATGGCCTGCTTTAATGCAGTATCACAATTATATATATATAATGAATATGGGGGTTACAGGATGCACTCCCAAAATATAGAGTGTCACAGAAAGTTTCTTATTAACCCTCATTAGTTAGAGGTTGGCTTATGCCCTGAAGCATGAAGGGTTTTTATTTCTTTTAAAACGGCGTGGTTTTTGTTGAAGTTCCTTGCTATTTTAACACTGTATGTTGTCATCTATATACATTCCCAGTTCTTTTTTTGAATCTTGCTAAGCTTTTGGCCTCAAAGTGACAATGAGTTCAATAGGCTAATTGTGTGATGTGTGGAAAAAAATATTTATTTGGTCAGTTTTATATTTCCTGCTTTTCATTTTCATTATTCTTATATCATAGTAAGTTCGACTAGATGTACCCAAGTCTCCTCTGTATCCTCAGACTGTACAATGGCATTTCCTAGCTCATTGTTAATTATTCTTTTTTATTATATTTAAGACACTTAAATGCTTTTGCTCTGCTCTGTAATTAGATGCAGAGATTAGCCTATCTTTCCTACTGTACTGCAGTTTTCTTCTAACAGTGTTAAGCCTTTGCCTTTAAATAAGGAAATAATTCTCATAACTTTAACCACTTTTCTTTTTCTGTGTTTCTTCTTATTTAGTGCTAGAATTATTTATTATTATTTTTCCCTTTGAAAGCATGGATATTGTGCCAAGAATCATTGTATCTCGTATATGTGAATGATTATAATAAGAGTCCAGAAACAGTGGATAGTACTTTGATATTGTCATAAACAGATAGTTAAGGGTTAATGTCTCTTTTACCTGTAAAGGGTTAAGAAGCTCAGTCAACCTGGCTGACACCTGACCAGAGGACCAATAGGGGGACAAGATACTTTCAAATCTTGCTGGAGGGAAGTCTTTTGTTTGTGCTCTTTGTGTTGTTGTTGTTCACTCTCGGGACTGAGAGGGATGGGACATCAATCCAGGCTCTTCAAATCTTTCTGAATCAGTCTCTCATGTTTCAAACTTGTAAATAATTATCCAGGCAAGGCATGTTAGTCTTATGTTTGTTTTCTCTACTTGTAAATGTTTCTTTTTGCTGGAAGGATTTTACCTCTCTTCCCTGTAACTTTGAACCTAAGGCTGGGGGGCCCCCCCGGTCTATAGGAATCTGATTACCTGTAAAGCTTTTTCCATCCTGATTTTACAGAGATAATTTTTACCTTTTCTTTCTTTAATTAAAAGCTTTCTTTTTAAGAACCTGATTGATTTTTCCTTGTTTTAAGATCCAAGGGGATTGGATCTGGACTCACCAGGGATTGGGGGGGGGGAAGGAGGAGGGATAGTTAATTTCCCCTTGTTTTAAGATCCAAGGGGATTGGATCTGGACTCACCAGGGATTTGGGGGGAAAGGAAGGGGATGGTAAATTTCTCCTTGGTTTAAGATCCAAGGGGGTTGGATCTGTGTTCACCAGGGAATTGGTGAAGTCCCTCAAGACAACCCAGGGAGGGGATGAAGTTTTGAGGGAACAGAGAGTGCCCCAGACACTGGAATTCTGGGTGGTGGCAGTGTACCAGAGCTAAGCTAGTAATTAGGCTTAGAAGTGTCCATGCAGGTCCTCACATCTGTACCCTAAAGTTCAGAATGGGGAAAGAAACCTTGACAGATGTAGTTAACTGCAAGGTTATGCAATTGAACCTAAAACCAAGAGTTACAGCAGCGCTCAGATCTGGCTCCTGAAGGCAGGGACTATCCTCTTGTTCTGTGTTTGTACAGCACCTAGCACAAAGGAGTCCTGGTCTGTGATTAGGGTCCCTTGGCACTATCATCATTGATTGGCAACCTGTATTGACTTTGAGGCTGATTTGATGGAAACATTCCATGAAGCGCTTGTCTTTTTCTCAGTTCTTTATGTATTTGCCTTTCCTCAGAGAGTCTTCGAGTAAGTGGATACATTTGTTCCAATGAACCTCCTAATGGGACACTGTGGATTTTGTGGTCATGTGGCTTTGGCATCACGCATGAGTGCAGAACAGTGATCCTCAGATGGTTAGAAGATCATGGACTTTGCAGTGTCCTACAGAGTGATTGTACATAATGTTTTCTAATTTTGAGGATCTAGGTAATTTATTTATCTAGGGGCCTATCTGGATACCATAATATCTGGGTACCAAAGTACAAAGTGTCTGTAATAATAGGATCCTCTAGTAGCTGGCCAATGTAGAGGATAAAAACCCTTGATATTGGTATCACGAGCATCTTCTTTGCTATGGTAACAGGGGGCTGGGTTTCTGGAACACAAGGTTTTGAGCTCCTGTGCAACCATGGAGTTGTTATAACTCTTACCCTTTTCCCAGCATAAATTACTCAGCTTAGACTGTGATACTGGTACCATTGCTGTACGTGCGGTGGGGATTCTGGGTATACTGTTTATCTAGACATGTCTAACCTTGGGGATCTAAAATACACAAAAGGCATCTCTTGTTTTCTCTCCATGACCACAGCCATGGAGAGATCCAGAAGTAAGAGTACGAATAGAGGATCCTTATCCAAGGACCAGAGATAATCCAGCACTCAATGTGTATTCCACATCTGATTGACAGAATACCATACAGTGGCAGTAACTAAGTGGAATTGGATAGGGTTCTTTTAAGCTTTTCATAGGCATGTTTCAGAAAGAGAGGTTATGGATGGGGAAGTAGTTTGTGAGATTATCTGCATCTAGCAATGGTTTCTTAAGCCCCATTTAGACTACCGCATGCTTTAGGATGTGTGGTAAACTTCCCCTCTTAAAAAGTGTTAATGATATCTGTTACTAGCATCCCAGATGCTCTCAACTCTCCTCCATCAGAAAAAAAGGGTGTGGATCACAGTCACAGGTGGTGGCTGGAATTCTGGCACTGCTATGAATGCGACAAATTCTGAAATAAGAGGTATTGGGTTATTGGGCCTGTGTTTGGTATGTAGTCCTTGGTGTTCAGTCATGCCCTCTTCGATGTGCGCCGTCATCTCTGGCAAGTAGGCTAATCATTCCTTGCAGCAAGAGTCTCTGGGTTTTGGAGTCAAGTAGAGGTGTTCAGTGGAGCATGAATTAGCAGCTGCTATGGCAGCAGAAAAGTAGACTCTCTTGGCCTCTTCCACTGTGTGGATGTGCATGCCCAAGAGACAAGGATTAGGTCTGAGGTTCTGATGGAGGTCACTGATTCTAATCCAGTTGACTTTAGATTGATGAGTTGCAAAAAAAGAGGGGAAAAGGTCTATGGTGCTGGCAGGTTATAAAACATTTGCACTGAAGTTAATCTCTGTATAGAGCATCTATTTCTCCTTACTCATATCTTCATCTGTATCTTAATTGTCCAGGGCCACCCGGGGGGTGGGGGGATAAGTGGGGCAATTTGCCAGAGGCCCCAGGTCCTGCAGGTGCCCCCACAAGAGTTTTTCAGGGCCCTCGGAGAGGGGTCCTTCATGCGCTCCAGGGGCCTCAGAAAAATCTCATGGGGCCCAGGCCCCCGAAGCTTCTCCTACTCCGCGTCTTCGGCGGTGGGGGGTTCTTCAACTCCGGGGAGGAAGGACCCCCCATTGGCGAATTACCATCGAAGCGGAACCCACCGCTGAAGTGCCGGGTCCTGCTTCGGCAGTAATTTGCTGGCAGGAGGGGGAATCTTCAGGGCACTTTGGCGGCAGGTCCCGGAGTGGAAGGACCCACCACCACCAAAGTACTGCTGAAGCAGGGGTTCCCCACCGCCAAAGGCCCTAGGCCCCCTGTATCCTCTGGGCAGTCCTGGGGGAGGGTGCACTTGACCCAGCTATCAGGAGCTATGCTGTCTGGCACACAAGAATGAATTTAGTCTAGGCTAGGCACATACAAAGGAGTCAGCTCGGGGAACGAGAGGACATGCAAATCTGCTGGGAATGCATGTGCACACACACTTAAAGGGGGGACAATTGCTTGTAAATATATTGTGGAGACGAGCTGGATACATGGAATTGTAATTGATTTTAGGTTGGGGGTGTGAATGCAGGCCAACCTGATTTTGCGGGGGTATAGATAGGCTGGTTACAAATGAGTTTAATTGGTGTGTTTTTGGCAGGGCATGCAAACTTGACTGGTAGATAGAGAACACCAAACTAGCCTCTTCTTACATATCCATCTTCTACACCAACCAACCACAACTACCGAAGTTGGGAAAAAAAATCTAGTAAAGGGTAGAAGAGGAAAAAGGGGTAGAGACCCGTGTGGTCTGTTACAGTGGAAAGACTAATTATTACACAGTTCACATATTTTTTATGTGGAAGACCAGTGAACTTGAGATTCATCAATATATTTAAGTGTGTTCCCAGCTTGAAGCACGAACTTCAGTGGGATGGGTCTCCTGTGCTTACGTACTTTCTGGAATTGGAGTTTTAAGGATGAACAATTACAGAGTTAATAAAACAGCTTATAAAATTCCACTGCATCTCATTTTACATCATGTATAAAATATTAATTTATTTCAGTTAGTATTTTTTAAAAGGTTTGTATTTTAATATCTAAACTTTGTGAGTTTGTCCTATAGTTGAAAACTTTTTAATTCCACTTGGATTCTCTTGCCAGCACTGAGGCTGAACTGCTTCTCTGCTAGGAAATAATTGATATCTCTTCACTTTCATCCTGGTGAGCGGAAAGTCCTTTCTTCCTTCCTTGTTAGAGAGTCCATCATTCCATCATTGCAAAGAAACATATCTCCAGATGCCCAGCTGGCTGATGAGTCTATGTTGGACTCTCTGAATGGAATTCCCGTCTCAGGTTGCTTGGCAGAAACTTTTGCAAAAGCAGCAGGAAACATGTTGGAAGATTTCTTGGATTGTCAGGGACACTCAGAACTTGAGAACCTCTTGGTGCCACCTGAAATCTCTCTTTGTTCTGACATTATAGGAAAATTATCCACACCTCTTTGTTTGGAAGCTGTTCCAGTTCACATGTTATGCTGTTTAACTGTGGTTATACTTCATGTTACAGTTCAGAGGTGAGATTTGATCAGAGAAGAGTTGAACCACAGAAATATATAGCAAACACATAATGTCAACAATGTTTAAGGTCCAACCCTTTCTTTTAAAATTCTTAATTGTCTTGTACCTATTTTGCATCAATATCCTTCATTTTTCATTTTAAACACTGAGTAAATGAACAGAATATTATCACATGAAATGTACTTTGTGCAGTTGAAATTCCATAATAGAGTGAATGTATTGCATAATGCGTCAAACGTTATGGAGTGTTAGAAATGACTGTGGGAAGAATCAGCAGAAACGAGGGATTCCATTGCATCCTTCTGTTTTAACCTCAATAGGTGCAGCATCCAGAGGTGAAATGAAATAGGAAATAGTTGAAACACAAAGGGAAAAAATATAATTTTCATTGAATTGATCTCTAAACCTTAAATGAAAATAACTGTTCCACACATAAGCTTGCAAGTCATTTAGTATGTCAATATTTTTTTAAAAGTCTCTAGGAAGCTTCTCAAAGCTTGGAATACTAGAAATAGTTCTCATGGGGACAGATTAATTAATAGCAATGATGATAATCATAGAAACACACTACATATGTCAAAGTTAGTGTACTTTGTGGTGTGGGAGGGAGGAAAGTATCATTATCTGATGACCAAAGTGCTGGTGAGGTGCCTGAGGATTCCACATATGTGTACTTTGTTGCTTTTTACAGATCCAGACTAACACGGCTACCCCTCTGATATAAAATATCCACTATCTCTGTTCAACTGTAAAAATTATACTAATGTTAGGTCATTAACTACAGGGAAATGCTTGGTACTGTAACTTAGTTACTAAGGCTTCTGTTGAGTTTGTCAGTCAGTACAAAACATCTGGGTATTTCCACGCGAATGATCTCCCAGGCACACAGGCTGTATTGCTTTTCTTTCAGGAAAGCATCTATTCCCTGAAAGTATTGTTTCACTCTCCAACTGGTGTGCTAGAGCTCCTCACTTTCTGGGTTGGTTAAGCCCTTCTCCATCTGTGCTTTCAAACACGCCTCCAGCTGCTGAATTTGCTGGTGAAGTCTATTTTGGAACCTGACTATAGAAATCCCATCCCAGGTACTTTGGGTGAGGTTTTTGCTAAAGATGTTGAAGATCAATTGGAGGATCTCTTGCATTGCCATCTTGGCATTATCCTTCTGGAACAGTGGGAGTTGGGAAACTTCCTGGGTGGGTTTGAAAGCTGTCCTTTCACATATGCATTGTGAGGGGAAAATTCCGCTCATTTTCTTCAAAAGCTCCAAGCTCTCTTTGTTCACTTTGTTCTGCTGGAAGTGAAGCATGGTACAGAGCTGAGATGAGATTTCAATGGAGAAGAGCAGTGTGAGGCAAACATGCAGCAAACACTTGGAGGTCGTGATGATGTCTGTACAGTCCTTTTCTTTGCGTGGAACCTTGAGCCTGGAGTTTGTTGAGGCACATATGTAGATTTTTGTGTCTTTCCTTCATGTCTCTGAATTTAAGTATTTGGTTGGAGAATGTTTCTTTGATCATTTTCTGTTTACAACATTTTCCTTCTTGGAGGTTTCAGAGATTTTCTTTCTGTTTTTCTTGCTGTTTTCTAGTTTTTACTACATTTCCTCCTCCTTTTTTGTGAAAGTGACCACCCATGACAGTACACAACCCTGCTAACTCATGTTGGATCCACACACATACAGCCTTTTTATCATACATTAATTTTTATAATATAAGAAGATCATCCACAATTCCAAAATGGTACGGAAAAGACCTCAAAGTCATCAGCCAGTACACTTTCTAGTCATAAACTCCTTCATTTAAGAGACAGAAATAGTTTAGGAATATTTAAAGGTTGCTAGACATGGAGGAAGTAAATATGGGAGGAAAGAGTTAGTCCTGCCAGAAATATTGGCAAATCTCAACTTTAACCATTTCTTCCAATTTAGAAGGCACATTAAAAATGTAGACAGCACAAACCATCGGTATTTTCCTTCTGTGAAACCACAGGAGCTAGAATGCTCTGAGAAAATGAAACCTTAACTCATTGTTTATTTCCAGGTCTTTATATACATACTGTAGCTGATGAATAGTTGCAGTTGGAAAGTGTGAGTATCATGTCCTGTTGATCACTCCAATAGTGACAATAGTGAAAAATTGAGACTAATTTATAAAACAGGATGAGCAATTAGTATAGTAACATGCTAGAGAGGTACCCACATGGATGACTATGATATATAATGTGATCAGAAGGAGGTTATGCAGAGAAGTTCCATTATGTATTTTTTACAAATTGTGTCCCTGAGATGAAAGAATTCAAATAATTAAAAAATAAAATAAAATTCAGTGTTCACCATTTTTTCTGGTTCCTTCTCTTTTAACATTTGCCTTCTCCTCAGTTTGGGCAGGAAAATTCTTCTACTTTATTTAATTCTCTTCATTTCCTGTGGTCACATTTCATTGTCTGGTTCTCAAGCCCTAGCACAGACTTTTGTACTAGAGTTTCCATCATGGCAGGGAAATGTGTTTTAATTCTAGAAGAAAACACTGAAATTAAATAAGAAAAATCACATGAAAAATCCATGAAAACATTTTTGTGCATACTAATTTGGTTAGAGTCTCCCAAGTCTTCCTGCACTTTTATAAGAAACTTGAGATTTTAGCTTCAAATTTTTGAAAGACACTCTGCAAAGCAGAGAAAATAGACTTACCAGAGCCACCAGATTGTCCTGGGTTATGCTTCCCATTCTCCCATGACTTTCCAGGGGTGTTGGGCATCTGGATTCCACACCAGGGTGAAATACCAGGGGAAGATGTTGCGGGGTACTGAAAGCAAATGCAGTATATGAAGGAGACCATTCTTTTTGTCACTCTTATTACTTGAAGCTTTCCACCCCCGGCACCCGTTGTTCAAGCCTGGGGCAGCCCTGGCAAGGTGGCTGTAATGGAACCACACTGACAGGGACTGGAAGGCAGGTCTGACTAGGCCCTAGAAGTGATGCAGCCACTTGGGTGCTCTGTGTGGAAAGATATTGTGTTCTGTGCAGAAGCCATCACATCATCTATTTCTATGATGAAAGTGGGGCAAACTGTTTCCTCCTGCCTGCTAATGAGATGATAAGGGTGAGCTTAAGTGGGGATGTATTAGTTGTGTTTTCCTCCCTTTTTATCTATCTGTGGTTGGCTTTCCCACAGGAAGACCTAAAGTCATAGATGATGGATAACATCACATAGCTCTTAAGAACATTAAAAGGTTCTTCTACGTAGCATAGCTTAAAAACAATGTGATGGAATGATTGTAAGGAGTTCTTCTCTGCACTGTAGGGGTAATGAAGAAGTTAGACGTTGAAGAAGAGTTTGTATGGCTCCCAGGTGCAATATGACCAGATCAAGGCCCCACTTTACCCACTCCCCGTAATTGAGGTTCCATTTCAGCATGTAGCCGTGGATATTCTGGTCCTTTCCATAAGAAGACATCCAGAGGAAAGCTCTATGTACTGACTTGCTTGGCCACAAGTCCAGGGCCACTGCTGCCTCTGACTGACAGTTTCATAAAGATGTGTTCAGCTGTTGAGGGTCTAATCCTCCCAGAAGAAATGGAATATTTTCATGGTGTGATGTTCTGTACCTCCACCACTCAGGCAGTGCAGCTCCCCTCTCACTCTTAGAGCCATAACTGAGGCCCATATGTATATATTTGTTATAACATTGCATTGGCCATGAAGCATCACTTTATATTGCACATGCTACATTGTACATGTACATTATACTTAAGAACATATTTCCTTTTGTAAAGATGTAACCACCTTATGTAAAATTGAGCAAAATGCTTAAAACAGTTCAGGCACATTATGTGAGGAAAATATACACACTGAAAATGTGGTTACAGAAGTCTTTCCCTGGTCTATGTCCTTCAGTCCTGCATCTCAGGATATAAGATACTCTAGATATACTATAAGCTGTACAAAGGGAGACGGTCTCTTCTATGTAAATAGGTGAAGTGGTCTAAGACATACTTGCTTTTCTTGGGCAAGACCCCACAAGTTCAGATGACATGTTTTTCAATTTTGCTCAGTTTTGCTGTGTAAAAGAATGAAAGCTGGCACCTCCTAGAGTAGAAAACCTCCCAAACATTTTAGAAACTAATTAACCACTACATTAAGTCACACATGCTGCCCTACCCTCTGTTTATAAATGAAAGCAGAATATAAGCAGAATAGCTGTACTGTGCTGAAAGCAGGGTGTGTGCTGGGAAGTCTCTATGCCTCTTGGACTCTGTCGTGCCTTTCTCTGCAACAGAATGGAGGGCTGCGGGTGTAGCCACTAGACAGGTCTGTGCTGCAGTAGGTGACAACCAACGTATGAGGTGTATAGGAACCCCATTTGTCTGTACCACAAGAGCACCAGTGCAGCTATTCCATGCCAACCCAGCAGGCTAAGGGGTTAAATATTCCACCCAAAGCAAGTTGTTTTAGATTTGTTGAGAGGTGGCACCATTTGGCCCCATGTGTTCTGTATTTCTTGGCTCATTTTCTTGCTAAGGATATTTGCATACCATAATCTTCCCCTTTCTCAGACCTAATAACTTCCATAGCAAGTTGTTTCTAATGTCATAAGCAGTGATGACATGTGGTAGATAAGCAGCAGTAGATGAACTTAAGATGTACAATATATAGCATGTTCTCAAGCTTAAGAAAAAAAGCTCAAGTGTTGATTTGTTTTTAATCCTTCTTTACAACCTTTTACCAAATTTTTCAAATGTATTTGAACACATTGGATTAGAATGAACAATCCTGGATCCTTGGATAATTAGGGTAGTTTAATGACTAATAGCAATGGAAACCAAGTGCTCCACCTAACAAAGCAATAACTTGGGAGTTCTCAGGACTAGGCAGATACAGTGCCAGAATAAGATGTGGTGATCCTTTCCCCAAGTAAAGGGTATCTATCTAGTGCTCAAGAGAATGTTAAACAGTGCAGTCCAGATGCCCCACACTACTACATTGCCCAAGGAAATGTTGTTCACAAACAAGGGGGCAAAGCTATGCACCAGCTAATGCATTCCAAGTTGCTAATACATAGTTGTCATCTTCTGCACAGGGCATAATGTATGTGTGTGGCCATGAACTAAAAATGCTGCATATTTGACTAATGGCAAAATTGTCAATTCCATATCCATGCCATCTTATTTTATCCTTTTGTCTGACCACTTTTCCTTGCCTAATTCTAAAGCAAAGATCAAGCAGAGTGCATGCTAACTGTTCTGAAGCACCAAGGCAAATCAGTTTGATGTCAAAACTGCAAAACCAATATGGAGTGAAGCTAACCCAGATAGGATCCCATACCTTATTGCATTCGATAATGTGCCACACAAGATTGAAAATGGTGGTATATTACACTATAATACAAACAAGTAGCATCATGGTTTTTCTTTATTTCTCAAACTTGGATGACCTGCTGAGGGGGGAAAATTGCTCTAATGAAAACACTAGAGGTTAGCATATAAAATGTAGACACTTTACTTTGACAGAATAGGCAAGAAAAACATTGGCCCAGCCAAAGCATAGAAGCAACTTGATGTAACCTCTCTTCAAGCAGGTCATTTTAACTCTTCATTTTTACATGCTGTCTTTAGAGGCTTTATGTAAATGGCCCATCAGTAATGACTAAACTAGGAAAAAGCATAGGATAGAAAAAGCAGATGTAGATCATCCAAATAGACTGTTGTTGCCTAGTCTGTTGGCATCTACAGGAAACCAAAAAAGTCAGCAAGGCCAGAGGTGGCACCAACTCTTTTAATTAAAAAAAAATCCCATTTTTAGACCTGCTCATGAGATTTTGGCTACTTTATAACTGGACCTGGAAGAAGCACACCTGCTGATTTTTTGATCTGTTTTTGATTCTTAACCGTGGAGGAAATTCATATCCTACCTGTCAAAAAACACAGAAAGTGAAATACATATTTTTCTTGTGGTGGTTTTTTTCACAATTTTTAGTGTCTTTTTTCTTCATGTTTATCGCTATATATTTATACAAGGCACCCAGTTTACTGTTTCACCGTTTTGGTTTTGGGGAGGATGTTCTCGCCATTCTACTTGACACTGTAATGTTTTTTGTCCTGCTGCATGGGGAGATTTCAGATTTCAGAATCAGTAAAGTGCCTTAAACCACTATTGCTTATTGCTAAGAGCAGCCAAGTCAGCAGGCCATAAAGTAGCCATGGAACAGCCTTAGCTTGACCAAGGCAGGAGGGAAGGGGGATTTGGGTGCCACAGAAAGGGCAGCTTGTCCCTATGTCCTTCTTGATAAGAATTGTGTTGAAGTTGCTGATACATGTATTTTAGAAGAGTAGGATGTGCCCTCAGGAATATCTATTAGGACCTCAAGGCTGCAAACTCTGGGAAAAACCCACACCTGGTTAATCAACAATCAGAAGAAAACCTCTTTCTTGACCACTGAAACTGCTTGCTTAACAAATTTTCTTTAAGGGACATGTCATTGTGTTACTAATGTATAAAATAAGGGGAAAAGTTTGAGGTAGTGGGACTCTTCAGGATGGGACTCTCCTTCTGGATGCATCTTGCATTCCCCAGCGGCAGACGGGCTGCCGCTTAGCTTTAAGTGAAAGCACTCTTGTGTAGTCCTGGTTCTGCCAGCCATCTATCGGTCAGAAGGCCGTGTCTCCCCAGATTTATTTTCTGACACCACCTCACAGAGAGTAAAAGTTACCAAGAGCTTTGGGTTGAAAGAACCCCAGGTAACACTACCACCATCATAAAAACTGTTTCACAAAGCTAGAGATTTTCTAAAATGCCAAACGCTGTTGGGCTGTCCAGTCCATAAATACCTTTTAGAAAATAACAGATCTTCACACTAGGTCTAAATAATTATCTTCTATATTTCCCTTACGCCTACTGTTCATCTAACAATTATGACACCACAACAAAATTCATGGCATACTTCCCACATCATTTCTTCTCTTTTTCCTCTCTCTTGGTCTGTGTCAAGCTTGCCTGTACTTTTCCTTTTATGGACAGCTTCATCTCCCTGTTAGACCAAAACTGTGCTAGATAACATGGAAGGGCCATCAAATAAACCCCTTTAATCCTAATTTCCCTCGAGGGACTTTCCAACCTTGGGGAACTTTTTGACTAAAAGACAAGTTCATCTTGGCCTATATTCATCTGAATGTCTGACAACATGGCAATCCTTCAACACAACTCCTTACACAAAAGAACAATTTCATACCTAGCAAGGTGATTGTTTTCAAATACTTGACTGTGTATTCATGCTGGTGATGGTCAAATGCACAGATATTTACAGCATGTATGCAACTGACATTTGCAAAATAATGAAATGTTAAACTATCTTCTATGTTGAAACGTTATGATTTTCAAAAAGATATGCTAAATATGTGAATCAGAATGCATCGAGTCTCCCTATGTATAAATCTGTATGGTGTAAATCTGCTCCTTGAACATCTGTCAGATACTTCTTTGTATAATGTATGAGAAAATGTAAGTGCACTGATGTGACAGACAGGACACAACACAGACTGACGTACAGGCAGAAGGACATAAATAGACAAGGCAGAGGTGCTATAGTTGTTACCTAAACATAAAAACTTACATGAGGTAACGAACCATCACAGGGTATGACAAAGGTGATTCTAAGTCACAGGAACGATGTTTTTCATGCTCATACTCACAGAGTAAAACATACTCTTCAGTCTAGATTTGTTTTCATTCAGGTCAAGGAAAAACATCAAAGAAAGGGCTTAACCCTGAGAGGCACTAACTGCTTCCTGCAATGTCCTGAGCACCCTGATCTCCCACTGAACTAGTGGGTGCTCAGCATGTCCTAGAATTGGGCCCAAAGATTGAACAAATAGAAATATTCCATGACAGAGAAAACACAGTGACTGTAACATGCTGTATCTTAAGGACAAGATGGCAGCTGCATTAGGCAGGGAGAAAATCTACTTGTAAAAGTGTAGTATTTGGAAAACAGCCTTTAATTTACATTGCTATGTGTAGAAAGAATAGTTAGACATAATAGGCAAGATTCTGCCCCCTCACTCACACTGAGTAATACCTCACTCTCCTAACACTGATTTCAATGGGGGTTGCTTGTGGGGTATTGTACTAGTCAACATAAGGGTGGCAGAGTCTGGCCAACATGAGAACAATGGGCCAGATTCTAAGCTCATGGAATGCAGCATAGCACTGTTGGCTGGCCCAATATCATTAGAAGAATCCAGATAAGCCAGAGTAGAAGTCAGTTACAGTGATTAGTGTAAGAGAGCCAGAGCCAGAACCTGACAATAAAATTCATATATATATATATATGGAGAGAGTGGAGAGAGAGATCAACACTCAGAGATCATCCAGAGCTCAGAGATGATAATAGAGAGCCCCTGACTAAACCAGCCCTGATTACAGAATGGGCCCACCTGAGAGAAATTAGGTGATTTCAGGTTTAACTGCTGAGTGGGCCCAGCTGAGGAAGGGCTGGAGGAAAGAAAATGCTGAGAGTCAGAAGATGCCTGCAGGGTTTTGAGTGAGCAAGGAGGCACCTGGGGTAATCAAGGAACAGATTTGGAGACCCAGAAGGGAAGGGAAGGAAAGGAAAGAGGGGAGGAAGGAAGGAAGGAAATAGCGTAGGGAAAACTGCAATATGGGTAGAGGATTTGATGTAGCTGTGCAGTACAGGTCCCTGGGCTGTAACCCAGAATTGAGGTTGGGACTGGATTCCTCTACCAGCCCCAAGGAAGTGGTGTAGAAGGGAAGCTGAGCCCAGCAAGGGGGCTACAGGCTGAATGTGACCTTGCTGAAGAAGAGCTGTGGAGAGAGTGGAAGCTTTTTATTTCTGTTAGATAGTTTTGATCTTTAGTTTGAATAGCTGACCCTGGAAGGAATGGGCTAAAGACTGTGCCTTGGCTGGAGGGATGAGCTATCTGAAAGAAACCACCACAGCCCCAGAGTGACTGTTGACAAGGGCTGCTACCCTACAAGGAGACTGTGATGCCATGCCTGGCCATAAGGAAGTGCAGAGTGGTGAGTAAACCCTGTTACAATGCTTTTTCTTACATTACTTTAACTGCAGCATGTCTGAAACAACTATATTTTTGTAGTTTTCCTTGTCCACTCTCTTTTTTTTCTACACCTCATGGCAAGCGCTGTATCTCAGCCCTAGTCTACATCCAGCTCCTTCTTCCTTCCAAGGCAGTCTCACTGATGATAGCACCTCTGGCAAACAGTAAACGACTGACTGTCCTTGGCCACTTTGATATTGTGTGAGTACATGTGTTGCCAAACCCCCATCTGCAGAAGCGGTTCTTTCAGCAACAAATTAATATGAAGTGAATTACTTTGTCCATATTGGATCCAAGGTTAAGGCAGTGTGGGGAATAACTGCAGGTTCCACTTGCATTTGAAATTTTATTTCTATATTCCATAAGTCCTTTGGAAGAAATTTCATACAAAATGAAATCAAAGATTGCCTACTTGAAACTTCTTTTTTGGATGAGATAAGTATTGTTAGTAAGCTTTGAATTTACTTAGCTCCTGGCCTAGCCCAAATGTGGTGTGTCTTTATTTTTTTATTCTACATAGATTATGCTGCCTTGGAACAATAAATAAACTTCAAACTAGAAAAGGCACATTCCGCTCATTAAGGGCTGGTTTCCTCTCCCCTTTACTTTCACTGAGCAGTACTTTTATTCCACAAGTCATCCCCCTGACTTCAGTGGGAAACTTTATAAATAAGATACTAAAAGTGTGTGCTGTAGCAGCATTGATCCCTTGTTGCCACATTTTCAAGAGCTCAGTTCCCATTTGGGTGCTTTAGTGAAGTGGCCAGACTTTCAAAAGTGCTCCATACTTGCCTGCTCCCACCATTGTAGCCTTTTGAAAATCTGATGCTAAATGTTTGTCAATGCCCTAATTATGTTCTTCAAAGGCAGACAGAATGTGGGATCTTTTATGGTAGAACAGTTCTGAGACATAGCTCAGGATAATAGAACAGACTTGATGCTGCAATTCAGCTAATTAAAATGATTGTAGTCATTTCCTGAACTACATTTCCCAGGATTATTTCAACCTAAGAGCAGAACTCTTCCTCTTCCCAGGTATAAATGCCAAGCCCTGGAAAGTCTTGATAGAGGGTCTTAAATAGCATAGTGTAGAGACCATCCAACCAGGTATGCATGTATGTCTAAATGACTCCCTTTCATTAGCCCTGATTTAGCTACTCCCTCCAAAAACTCTGTACTTTAAAGTTTCCTGTAATTATATGCTTTCTTAAATACTCCTTTTTTTTACCAGTTCACTACCAGTATGAAGTCATGACCTGCTTGTTTCAGGATTGCTTGTGTGTTTGTCACTCTCAACATGCTGGACAGCAAAAGAAAGATGTGGAGAAATTGGAGAGGGTCCAGAGAAGAGCTAGAAGAATAATTAAAGGTCTTGAGAACATGACCTATGAAGGAAGTCTGAAAGAATTGGGTTTGTTTAGTTTGGAAAAGAGAAGACTGAGAGGGGACATGATAGCAGTTTTCAGGTATCTAAAAGGGTGTCATCAGGAGGAGGGAGAAAACTTGTTCACCTTAGCCTCCAATGATAGAACAAGAAGCAATGGACTTAAACTGCAGCAAGGGAGATTCAGGTTGGACATTAGGAAAAAGTTCCTAACTGTCAGGGTGGTTAAACACTGGAATAGATTGCCTAGGGAGGTTGTGGAATCTCCATCTCTGGAGATATTTAAGAATAGGTTAGATAAATGTCTCTCTGGGATGGTCTAGACAGTATTTGGTCCTGCCCAGAGGGCAGGGGACTGGACTCGATGACCTCTCGAGATCCCTTCCAGTCCTAGAATCTATGAAAGAAGTAGGAGGGTGGGGTGAAGCAGAACATAGCTATGCAGATATCAGTTCATTTCTATACATGCATGTGCCTATTCCATACATGCACAGGAACCTGAGATCACCTGACTCATTTGCTCACTGGCATAGCACGCTGCGTTTCCCCAAACGAGAAAATAAACCCCAAATAAAAGATCACAACCCCCAATCTAATTCACAAAATAAAAGCATTAGGTAATTGTGCAGCTGGTGCCATGTCCAGCTACTGCAGAGTATTTATCTACCCTAGCTATTAGTAAAACCACCATCCCCATAGTACTTTATATAGGTGGCCAACACCATTATTAAAATAACAAACAAAAAAAAAGAATTGTTCATTGCTGTATAGAAAATGAGCCCTATGGGGTATATTGTGTATTTATAGAATGGGACACATTTTCAAGTTTGCCCCATTGACCTCTACTGGGGACAGACCAAGGATATTCTAGCATTTTATTTTGTAAAATATATGGGATTTTCCTGATTTCCAGCAGAGGGATGCTCCACAGGCAAGGGATCTCAGCTCCAGAAGGAAGCGTAACTTGACCAGTGAGTGTTGCTTTTTCCCCTCCAAGCTCTGTCAGTCATATTTTTTTTGTGTGGATTGGTATGTTCTTGAAGGGTTGCACAGAGCCCCTGATCTAGCTCCCATTATTGGAGTTTTATAGATAAGGGGTAGGACCTCAAAGCAAATCTTGCACTGAGGAGACACTGCAGGGCATTGAACATGGCCTAAAAGCTGTTGCCAAGGTGATGCTGTCAGGAGCAGTTCCAGCATGCTGGACCAGTTGAAGCTTCATCTAGATTGGGGTGATTGAGGAAGTAGAGTGGACGGTAAAGGCATGTATTGCTGCAGCTAGGGCTTCATCTGGGATGGGCAGGAGGATTGTTTCCTGCTTCTTTTATGCATACCTGGAAGTATAAAACAAAAATCGGTTTCTTTATTGATTCTTTTTCCCCTCAATTTAACATACACATGATAACTTGTTGTAGGGAGTTAGGACAACTCACCTTGATGGTGTCCCTTCTTGGCATGCAAATATTTTATTTATAAAAGTAGCCCTTCCCAGAAGGTCACTAACAAAAATATCTAATGGACAGGCAGTAGATACTGAAGAGGTGGAGCCAGTATTTCAAAGCCAGTAAATAAATTACCTATCTGCTTTAGAAGTACATTTTAGTTTCCTCTTTGAGTGCTAGCTAACAGATCTTTTATGGCCAAACTTCAGCATCTGCACAAAGTCTAATGCAAATCCAGAAACTACATGTAACTGACCAATTTGCCACGCACATAAATCTGCCTACAAATGTTGAGGAAGTCTTTAAGGAGGTCTGTTAAACATTTGGCCCTGAGAGTCATTCAAGAAAGGTAGAAATGTAAAAGTTGTTTCACTTATTTGTAGCAGATTGTTTCTTTAATGTGCATGTCCAGCATGTGTCTTTATGATGACAGTTAAGGGACAGGCTGAATCTGCTTTAAATTGCAAAATCTATTGGATAGAGGGATGGTGTCTGTAGCCTCTGTTTGCCTGAAGCTGGGAAAGGGCGATGGGATTATCATAACTTTAGTCCCAGATTTGGACCTTAGCGTCCAAAATATGGGGGTTAGCATGAAAACCTCCAAGCTTAGTTACCAACTTGGACCTGGTACTTGCTGCCACCACCCAAAAAATTAGAGTGTTTTGGGGCACTCTGGTCCCCCTGAAAAACCTTCCCTGGGGACCCCAAGACCCAAATCCCTTGAGTCTCACAACAAAGGGAAATAATCCTTTTTCCCTTCCCCCCTCCAGGTGCTCCTGGAGAGATACAGAGACACAAGCTCTGTGAATCCAAACAGAATGACTCCCCCTCTCCGTTCCCAGTCCTGGAAACAAAAGCACTTTCCTCTTCACCCAGAGGGAATGCAAAATCAGGCTAGCAAATCCAACACACACAGATCTCCCCCTGATTTCTTCCTCCCACCAATTCCCTGGTGAGTACAGACTCAATTTCCCTGAAATTTCCCAGTAAAGAAAACTTTAACAGGTTTTAAAAAGAAAGAAAAATACATACAAATGGTCTCTCTGTATTAAGGTGACAAAATACAGGGTTAATTGCTTAAAAGAAATATGAATAAACAGCCTTATTCAAAAAGAATACAAATCAAAGCACTCCAGCACTTATATTCATGCAAATACCAAAGAAAAGAAACCATATAACTTACTATCTGATCTCTTTGTCCTTACACTTAGAAACAGAAGATTAGAAAGCAGAAACTACTTCTCCAAAGCTCAGAGAAAACAGGCAGACAGAAAACAAAGACCTTAGACACAAAATTCCCTCCACCCAAAGTTGAAAAAATCCGGTTTCCTGATTGGTCCTCTGGTCAGGTGCTTCAGGTGAAAGAGACATTAACCCTTAGCTATCTGTTTATGACAGGGATAGAGTACGTGATGATTACCTATTCTCCATTTCCTCTGAGGCACCTGGCATTGGCCACTGTTGGAAGACAGGGTACTGGGCTAGATGGACCTTTGCTCTGACCCAGTATGGCCATTCTTATGTTGAATAAGTTTCATAAAGACGTGTTCAGCTACTGAGGTTCTTATCATCCCAGAAGAAATGTAACATTTTCATGGACTCTGTCAGCAAGAGTTTCACTACATAGATTGCCATATTCAGCTGCTTGATGACCTTAAAGGGCCCATCCCCGGCAGCCTGTAGTTTCTTTCTCACGAGAATGAGAACTGTCACCTGGTCCCTGGTAGCATAGGAGAGGGCACCTATTTGCTTCCCTTGGGCCTAGGGTAAAATTTCCCTGGACAAGTCCATGAGCTCAGTGAGATTTTCCAGGTAAGTGAGTACATATTCCACCTCTTATTATCCGTCAGAGGAGGCCTTCCCCTCCCGTTCATCCCTCAGCAAGTGCAGGGGTGCCCTCACTTTCCTCCCATACAACAACTCAAGAGGAAAGAACATGGTTGATTCCTGGGGCACTTCCCAGTACGTGAACAGCAGGTGGGGTAAATCCTCGTCCCAGTCCTGTGGGTACTGGTTCATAAAGGTTTTCAGCATCATCATTAGCGTCCCATTGAATCTCCTCACCAGACTGTTGGACTGAGGGTGATATGCTTGAAGTGTAGCTGTATCAGACCCCACGCTTCTCCCACAAGCACTGGAGCAGAGTTGACATGAAATTGGAGCCCTGGTCTGTAAGAACCTCCTTGGGGAACCCCACTCTGCTGAAAACGGTCATCAGTGCATCTGCCACAGTGTCTGCCTCAATAGAGGACAAGACCACAGCCTTAGGATAGTGAGTAGCGAAATCTACCACCACCAGACTGTATTCTTTCCCTGTCCGGGTTGCTTTGCTGAGGGGGCCACTTTCTGGAAAGGCTCTTCTATGATGGTCTGGGGACCCAAAGCTGCTTTCCCTTTGTCACAGGCCTTCCTCACCCTCTGGCAGGGGTCGCAGGACATGCAGTACTGTTGGACGGCATCAAATATCCTGGGCCAGTAAAAAGTTCTGTAGCAGCCTCTGCCAGGTTCACTGGATTCCCTGGTGTCCTGAGAGAGGGATATTATGGGCCAGGTATAGTAGCCAGTGGCAGTACTTCTGGGGGACCACTAGCTGTCTCCTGATCCCCCACGGTTCCACTTCCCCTTGGGGAGCCTATTCCCGGTACAGGAATCCCTTCTCCCTGTGACATTATTGACATGAACTGGGACTATATAGATCATTGTTGCAACCAAAGTCCTGTAGTGGCACCAAATCTTAGATACCCTATTTGACCCCCTTTATATAAGACAAGGTTATGGTTTACTGGTTATGCTATCTGTATATGTGTATCATTTTTGTAGTTGAAGTTATGAATACTGGCTCTATATTGTCTGTATTTCAAACTTCTGTTATGCTTCTGGGTGACCCCCTCAGACATGTTGATGTCAGCTCTGCCTAGCCTGCTTGATGGCCCATTAAGGACCGTCAGCTATATAAGTGACTCACTGAGAGTAGGCAGATATGCCTTGTGATTCAGTAACTTGTCCATGTGACTCCAAACTCCATTTTGCTGTAATTTTCCACAGTAAGGACAAAGTGGTGTTCTTACACCCGGAAAAGACTGTAAAAGGCTGATGTCTCGTCTCCATCTTGTCTTCAATCCTGCTTCTTATCTTTGGAGGGACTTTGCTACAAACAGAAGCTCTAAACAAAGGACTGATGACCCATCCCAGCTGTGGATGTACTCCAGAGACTTGATTTAAACCTGCAGTTTATTCTATCACTGCTACAAGCCTGAACCAAGAACTTTGCCATTACTGTATGTAATTGATTCCATTTAACCAATTCTAGCTCTCATCTCTATCTTTTTCCTTTTATGAATAACCCTTTAGATTCTAAAGGATTGGCAACAGCATGATTTGTGGGTAAGATCTGATTTGTATATTGACATGGGTGTGGGGCTTGGTCCTTTGGGATCAAGAGAACCTCTTTTTCTGGGATGCTGGTTTTCATAACCATTTGTCCCCATAACAAGTGGCACTGGTGATGATACTGGGAAACTAGAGTGCCTAAGGGAATTGCTTGTGTGACTTGTGGTTAGTCAGTGGGGTGAAACCAAAGTCCTCTCTGTCAGGCTGGTTTGGTTTGCCTTAGAGGTGGAAAACCCCCAGCCTTGGGCTGTAACTGCCCTGTTTTAAGCAATTTGTCCTGAATTGGCACTCTCAGTTGGGTCCCGCTAGAACCAGCATCGTTACACTGGCACAGGAATCTTTCCCAGCAACCTTGCCCCAGGGGTTTCGCTGTGCTGTGGCCAGCAAGTTCCCTTAGCTTCTCGAAGAAGGGATCCTTCTGCAGCTCAGCCTGGAATTCAGCGGCTGGGAAAGGGATGGGGACCTGCTCCCTCTCAGTGGCTGGTTCCAAGGCCGCAGACCCACCAAGTCCTGTCCCTGGTGACTCCTTTCCCACCAGGGTAGGGACCTGCACCGCCGGCAGGGCATGGCCCCCAGCGTCAGGGCAGAGTGCCCTTTGCTGGCTCTGGCTAAAGTTGATGACTAGGGTGCTCCGAGGGCTGCCAGGTCACCCCCCAGCAGCACCTCAGTTGGGAACTGATGTTGCATCTTCACATTCTTTAGACCTCTCCTTGGCCCCTCATTTCAGATGTACCCTTGCCATGGGTACCTTAATTGGTGGTCCACACGTGCCCATCAGGGTTAGGTAGGTGTTGGGCATCACTCGGTTTGGGCCCACCACCTCAGGTCGGGCCAGCGTCACTTCAGCGCCATGTCCCACTACCCAGTGACCTGCTTTCCATCCACCTCCAGGGAAATGAGGCACTTGCTCCTCATGGGCTGCCCCACACCCACCCTGTACACTGAGAACTTTGAATCCAGAGCATCGAGCCTCCCTGAGGAGCTGGCCTGGGAGACTTCTCTCTCTTGGGCCATTGCTAAACTGCCAGCCCCTCCCACCTGGGGAGCTCACCTCTCCTCCGACTGGGTTCCCATCCAGTTAACCCTGTGAGGGCTCTGTTTGCTCATTCTGTCCCTGAGCTTTTGGCATCAGGCCCATCTGTGACCCCTCTGCTCAGAGTAATTATATCTCAGGTCCTGTTAGTCCCCTGAGGCTGGTCGGTCAGCTCTGATATTGGCTGTGCCTCTCGGGAGGGATTTATCTGACAATTCCTTCAGCGAAGCCTCTGGGTGATTCCCCTTCTGCATCGATGTGGGCCTGTCTCCCTGGGATTCTATTCAATATCCCGACCTGCTGTCTAAAAACTCATCAGCTAGCAGCCCTGTGTGGCTCAGGTCCATCGGCCTCTTGTCCACAAACCACATCCTCAGGTCAGCGGGACAGAGTTCATATAGTCGCTCCAGCCCCATTAGTTCAATCACGTTCTCCTTGGTCTGGGCCTCGGCTCCATTCACCCACTTGTGGGTGTATTTCCCCCTTCCGCGTGACCAGTTCCAGATAGGTCATCCCCTGGGTCTTCTGCACACTCCGGAACCTTTTCCTGTACGCCTCGGAGGTCAGTTCAAACTCGCACAGCAGGGCTTGTTTGAACAGTTCATAGTCCCCTGCTTCCACCTCACCCATCTGGCTGAACTCTGTGGCTTTGGGACCCAGTAAGGGAGTGAGATGCTGAAGCCTATCTTCAGGGTCAACCTGGTGCACATTGCAGGCCTTCTCAAAGGCAGAGAGGAAGGCATCTTTATTATCACTTCCTTAAACTGAGGCTGTTTAACTTCCTGCTGTGACTAAGTAGTGTTGAGGTTTGCCACTATTACTGCTTAGTTCACTTCATCTTCTGTATGCTATCAAATAAGATACATACTGCAGCAGGTTTAAGTTTTGGTAGTTTAATTCTTCCTGTGTTTCTCTTTACATCCACTTATTAAAAATCTTGGTTTCTAGATAACACTTGACAGATTTAGGTTCATGTTCTTAAAAGGTTAAATTAGTTAAAAGTCTCTCTTTGCGTAAGATAGTGGGTTGCTAGGCATCAAGTCTAGCATTATGCTGTGTAAAGTCAGAGGCTTAAACATAACCTTAAACATGCCTTAAACTGAGGCAACTATCTAAGCTCCACCAATGGGGAACTCGGTGAGGAAGGTCCCTTGCTGGTCGGGTAGGTGAATTCTGGGGCTGCCTGACTGCTCCCAGCCTCTCTTGCAGCCCCAGCTGGCTCAGGAGTTGGTTCCTTACAGTGATAATTCTCTTCCAACTGGGCAATTAGCTGAGCCCTGGTGAATATTTTTCAATGCGCAGCCCTCTCTCTCTGCACAGCTGTATGTCCTTCTTAAGGAGATGGTTATAGACCATCTCCATGCTGTTCCTAAGGGTTCATGGACTCACAGGCCTGTGCTCTCTCAGCTCCCCACGAACCCTGGGAGGAACCCCTTCAGTGCGACAGCCCTTCTTGGGGGTCCACTCTGTCTCGGGGGTTAAGCCACACCTCTCGGAGCCTCCAGCATGCACATCTCTTGCTAATCTCCCTTTGTTTATTGCTCCCCAGTCACTTACTGCAGGATGCTCTGTCCATGGGGTGCAGTTTGATCCCACCACTGCCACCCGTTGTCATGCAGTCACCAGGCAATGCTCTGGAACTACTCCATATGAAGCCAGTCAGGACTGTGGGGGAGCCTCCTCTCTTTGAGCATACTGTCTCCAGGGCAAGAAGTTGACACAGCTTTGACCTTCCTGGGTCTGACCTTGGAGCATTCAGCATCCCCTTTTTACACTGGTGGACCAGTTAATCAAGGGGATGGAGAATTTTGCCCTGGCGTATATTGATAATCTCGGCATTTGTAGTCATGTGACCCAGGTTAAACAAGTGCCAGACTGGCTCTGGGATGCAGGTCTGACTATAAAAGCTAGGAAGTGCAAGACGGGGATGTCGGAGGTGTCATACCTGGGCCACAAGGTGGGGGGCAGTGTCTAAAGCCAGTGCCGGCCCAGGGGAAGGTGATGAGATATTTGCCTGCTCCTCAGACTAAAAAGCAGGTCCAGGCTTTCGTTGGGATGGCAGGCTATTACCGGAGGTTTGTGCCCCACTTTAGCTCCATAGTCACCCCAATTACTGAACTGAAGGTGGTCTGAACCGAGCAGTGTCAGAGGGCTCTCTGTGCTCTGAAGGAGGCTCTCTGGTCAAGGGCCTGGTACTGGTAAACCTGGATTTTGACAAGGCCTTTATGGTGTTCATGGATGCCTTAGAAAAAGGGCTGGGTGAAATGCTAATGTAGGGTGACAGAAATGGACTGACACATCCCACTGTGTACCTGAGCAGAAAGCTGCTACCTGGGAAGCAGGATTCTGCACCCATAGAAAAGGAATGTATGGCCATGGTATGGGCCCTTAAAAAGCTGCAGCCATCTATTTGGGTGGTGCTTCACGGTGTATACTGAGCATTCGCCCCTAATGTGGCTACAGCAGATGAAAGAGGCCAAAGTAAAGCTCCTGAGGTGGAGTCTCCAGCTTCAGGATGATAACATGAAGGTGGTCCACGGTCAGGTGAGCGCAGACGCATTTTCATGGAAAGTGGCCCCGCTCAGTTTGGTCTTGGAGGGGGGAGATGTGACAAAGAGGTGCTTTATTCATATTGTTATGTTGCATGTGAGTCTTACTGTCGTATATTAATACTGTGTGTTGCTCAGTTTCCCAGAGTACTGCAATAATAATTAGTTGGTGGTAAATGAGGGTGTGCTTTTGCTGAGGCCCTCAGGACAGATAATCATCACTCTGTCACTCTGAGCTCAGAAGAGGGCGGCTTGCAAGGATTTTAATGATTAATATTTGCCACTCGAGGCTTGTATTACACTCAAAGCTTGCAGCTTCTCTCTGACTTGGGCTTGGTAAATGCTGCCAACATCAAAATGCAACCATCTCCCCTTTCGATGGCCGATAGGAAAATTTACCAACTCAGTGTTTGGCTATAACTGCCGCAAGGCCGCCAGCGGGGGGCCCGGCCCGCCGATGGCCGCAAGGCCGCCAACAGGGGGCCCGGCCCGCCGATGGCCGCAAATTTGGCCTTGGATTGGTAACGCTGCCACCACTCAAGTGCAGAACCCCTGTGAGAGCCCAGAAGTGGTGGCAGAGTTACCAATCCAAGGTCAAACTGCCAGATTGGGGAATCAGCCTTGACATGGTTGCAGAGGACTCGGATCATTTTGAACCAGAAGCACAGAGCTCAGGATTTTAAGAGGACACATTTTTCCTTTTGGGAGCCTGCAAAGCCAGGGAGTCTTTTTTCTTTTCCTTTTCCTTTCTTTTCCTCCTGATGGGGAGCAGGCATGCAGAGGGTTCAGCCTGCAAACAAGGGAGTACAACAAGCTTTTTTTTTTTTTTTTTTTTTAGACTTTTTTCAGAAGAATTCTGTGTTGTTCCTGGTTAGTAACTGACTGATGAAGTCCGCCAAACAGGGGCCTGAATTTCAGAGATTGAGGGAGGGGAGAACATTGAGAATCCTAATTTGAATGGCCTATTCCTAGTCTCATAATTGACGTGAAATTTTGTTTGTGGTGTACGTCCAAGAACGAAGTTAGTCTGGGAGCACATACAGGTAATGAGATGGGGTGGGAGGGATCACAAACCTGTGAAAAGTTCGTTTTAGCACAGGCTTAATATTGAGGAGCAGTGCTTGTAAATGTATTGTGGGTAGGTTCTGGATACATACCCTCTTCCTCCCACCAAAATCAAATCAAGTTTGTATGTCAGTGCACACATACCAGATTGATGGGATCTGGGCATGCTAATTACAAACTACTGTAATTGGTGTGTGTTAAGGGGTGCCTGCAATCTGGGTTACTAGGGAGGAGGGCACCAATCTGGCCTCTTAAAACATGACCATCTCCTACATTACACATCCACAACAAGAAGTTTTCTGGGGGAAATGTAACCTGATGAAAGAGAGAAGAAGAAAAGGGGGCCGTGTTCAGGTGTGGTGCGTGATCTGTTAGAATGGAAAGTCTAATGATCATTCAGTAATTGTTGTTTTTAATATGGAAGTACTGCAAACTGGGACACTGATTCATCAATGTATTTATATATGTTCCTAACTGGAAGCACTAACATCAGTGGACTGGGTCATAGACTTTGTTAGTCACATGCATATGTACTCTGTGGAACTGGGGCTTTAAGGCTGGACAATTACAGGTTTTTTTCTGTTCTCGTTCTTCATTTATTTACTATTTGGTTAAAAAAGTATTTAATACAAACCACTATCAGTATAGGTTGCCATTTTGTATAAAATAATACTTTATTTATAAATAAATATCTTTGTAAAATACATAAATAAGAGCAATAAATAAACAATTGACTTCCATAAATATCCTGTCACACATAAATAGTAGCAACATCTTTTAAAATTCCACTGCATCTCATTTCACATGATGTATACAATATCAATAGATTTCAGATTGTATTTCTAAAAATTCTGGTTTCCAAACTTCTTTGTGAGTTTGTCTTATAATTGAAAATTTTCTAATTCTGCTTGGATTCTCTTGCCAGCACTGAGGCTGAACTGCTTCTCTGTTAGGAAATAATTGCTATCTCTTCATTTTCATGCTCCTAAGCTCTAGGTTATAGAATATCAGGGTTGGAAGGAACCTCAGGAGGTCATCTAGTCCAACCCCCTACTCAAAGCTGGACCAATCCCTAGACAGATTTTTGCCCCAGATCCCTAAAGGGCCCCCCTCAAGGATTGAGCTCACAATGCCAGGTTTAACAGGCCAATGTTCAAACCACTAAACTATCCTCCCCCCCGGGTCCTTTCTTCCTGGTCAGAGAATCCCACTTCCTATCATTGCAACCAAACATGTCTCCAGATGCCCAATTTGCTGATGAGTCTAGGTTGGAATCTCTGAATGAAAGTCCCACCTCAAGTAGCTTAGGAGAGATTTTTTGTTTTTTTTTTTTTTTTTTTTTGCAAAAGCAGCAGGAAATGCTTTGGAAGATTTTCTGGATTGTCACCTGGGTACTTTCCTTCAGGGACACTCAGGGCTTGAGAACCTCTTGGGACCACCCAAAATCTCTCTCTTCATTCTAACATTATAGCATTTTTCTTTCGGAAGTTGTTCTTGTTCACATTTGTTCTGCTGTTATACTGTGGTTATACTGTATGTTAGGGTTCAGAGATGAGATTTGATCAGAGAAGAGTTGAAGCACATACATATACAGCAAACATATGTCAGCAATGTTAAAGAACCAATCCTTTCATTTAAAATTCTTAATTGTTTTGTAACTTTTTTGATATCCTTCATTCATAACAGTTTTCAAGTATATAAAAGGTTACTGCAAGGAGGTAGGAGGGAGAAAAATTGTTCTCCTTAACCTCTGAGGATAGGACAAGAAGCAATGGACTTCCAGAAGTCCCTCTTACTGAGCCCGGGTTGCGGCAGCGGCAAAAGGAGCTCCCAGAATGTGTGAGGAGCCAGAGAAGGAGGGAGGGAGGCGGAGTCCCCTGGAGATGAGCCCAGGCTGCAGCAGCAGCGAAAAGGGCTCCCAGAGTCAGGGCTGCCCAAGGGAGAGCAAGTGGGGCAATTTTCTCCGGGCCCTGCAGGGGCCCCCACAAGTATGTCGGAGGCTCCTCCTCCTGTCTCCATGTCCCACCCCCCATCCCCCGGTGTCTCAGCTGGCAAGGGGGTGGGGCTGCAAGCTGCAGCCGAGCGGCAGGAACTCAGGCCCTGCTGGAACACCAAGCCGCTGCAGCGCTGTCCGGGAGAGGGGGTAAGCGGAATGGTAAGGGGCCGGGGCCAGAGATGGGCACCCCCCTGACCCCAGCCCCTCTGATCTGGGCACCCCCGACCCCATCCTCCCCATGGCCCTTACCTCCAGCTCCGAGCCCAGCCCCTCTGAGTCGCACACCCCCTGTCATAAACTGATAAGTAAGAGTTAATAGAACAGAAATACTTCATCTCTTTTTTGCCAGTAAAGAGTTAACAAGATCAGTGAGCCAGGCTGTCACCTGACCAGAGGACCAATCAGAGGAAAGGATATTTTCAAATCTTGAGGGAGGGAAGTTTTTGTGTGTGCTGTTAATTTTTGGTTGTTGTTCACTCTGGAGGCTCAGAGGGACCAGATGTGCAACCAGGTTTCTCTCCAATCTCCCTGATACAGGTTCTTATAGATTCAAAATAGTAAGTACTAGGTGATAAGGCTAGTTAGGCTTATGCTTGTTTTCTTTATTTGCAAAAATTTATTTGGCTGGAAGGAGTTCAAATTTGCGTTTTGCTGAAAGCATTTTAATTTGTACATGTATACTTAGGCTGGGAGGGTATTCCCAGTGTCCATAGCTGAAAAACCCTGTACCTATTCCATTTTAAATTTACAAAGATAATTTTTAGTTTTTCTTTCTTTATTTAATTAAAAGCTTTTCTTGTTTAAGAACCTGATTTTTGTTTTTTATTCTGGTGAGACCCCAGGGGACTGGGTCTGGATCCACCAGGGAACTGGTGGGGAGAAAGGAGGGAAGGGGGAGAGAGAGGTTAATTTTCTCTCTGTGTTAGGATTACTTTCTCTCTCAGGGAGAGTCTGGGAGTGGGAGAGAGAAGTAGGGGGAAAGGTGCATTTTCCTCTCTGCTTAAGATTCAAGGAGTTTGAATCACAGTGATCTTCCAGGGTAACCCAGGGAGGGGAAGCCTGGGAGAGGCAATGGTAAGGGAAAGGGTTTACTTTCCTTGTGGTAAGATCCAGAGGGACTGTGTCTTGGGGATTCCCGGGCAAGGTTTTGGGGGGACCAGAGTGTACCAAGCACTGGAATTCCTGGTTGGTGGCAGCGCTACAAGTACTAAGTTGGTAATTTAACTTAGAGGAATTCATGCTGGTACCCCATCTTTTGGACGCTAAGGTTCAGAGTGGGGAATTATACCATGACACCTCCCGACCCCATCCCCCCACAGCCCTGAGCCCAGCCCCTGTGAGCCAGGCACCCCCCATCCCAGAGCCCAGCTCCCCATCCAGCCCTGGGCAACAGCAGCACCACCCCCAGGCAGCGACAGCTCATTGGCATCAACAATCACCATCACCCAGCAACAGCCCATCATGTAATTGCAAATGTTTACATACCATTAAAGCATTTTATGTTTTTAAATAATGCATTTAGTGTATTTTCATATTATTACAAATTAATTTTTGAATGTATTTCACTAGTTATTTTTTACACTTCCAAATACATGTTACTATAGTATTGCAACATATTTTTTTTTATGGAAGGGGCCCCTGAAATTCCTTTGCCCAGGGTCCCCTGAATCCTCTGGGCAGCCCTGTAATTGTCAGTCTGGGAGTTTATCCAATAGGCAACTTTCCACTAAGGCAGCTATTAAAAATCAACAGCAGTAGACTTTTCTAACTAGATTATTGATCAAAACATCTTGAGCCATCCCTATTTGTGAGATACAAACTAATTTTTTTCTACTTACTTTGTTTACTGAAGGCATTTGAAATAAACAATTAGATTTCCCTCTTTAAAACATTCACATCAGCCTTTTAAAGTGGTCAAGGAAAGTTTCCTGAAATTAGGAAGCTACTCAGTCCACTGTTGCCAAATAAAAATGGGATAACTAATGAGTATATAATAAGTTACCCGAATCTCCCAAAATCACTTCTTGTACCTTTAAAAAAAATCTGTTGTTCTTTCAAACAAAACCAGACCCCACTCACAACATATTCAGCTGCCACAGTGATGCACATTGCATAAATCTGTACACAAAGGTGGAGATAGTTATACATACTGGACATTAAGATTATTTTTCTACTGTGCAGAGGTTCCTTAGTTTCTCTCTCTTGGTAGGTTGATAGACCTGGACTGGGTGCTTGAATTTCATACCTACTTTTCTCGTTTTCCCAAATTCACATTACTCCTGGGGGAATTCTGCACACAATAGTTTAAAATTCTGTATATTTTATTTGTCAAAAATAACATAATATAGTCACACCAGTTTCAATTATTTTTGGTCATTTATTTCAAAACACCTGTCAGCAAGTATGTCTCTAACAATACAGACAACAAAAAATGATTCAGGAAAGGTTTTTTTGACAAATAGATTCCGTGCTAGGCATATTAATACAGAACTCCGAGTAATAATTCATTTAAACTACAATACAGAACCATATTTCCTGCATGCCTCAGAAGCAGTTTAAAGACTTGGGGGAGTCAGGGGTAATGGAGGAGCTGAGGGAGTGGGAAGTAAATTGCTGGGAAGGAGTCTGGGTGTGAACTTGGAGAATTGTTGGGTATGGGTGGGAGAAGTATGGAACAGGTTTTTTGGTGCGGGGTAAGGAGAGATTCCTCCATGTAGACCCTGGCTGAACCCTTGCTTCTCCCATTCAGTCAGGTACATCTGCCCTTGTCCCCATGCATTCCTGCGCCCTTTTGTGTCTTTGCATCCCCTATCCATATATGTCCTTCCACACCCCCTCCCGCTATCCTCATGTGGCCCTACACCCCTCCCCCTGTCCCCATATTTCTCTGTGCCCCCACCCAGCCAGTCCCTATGTAGCTCTACATCTCCTCCCCCACCACCATATGGCCTTGGACCTTCCGCCCCACTGTGGCCCTGTGCTTCCAATCCCATTCAGCCCCTGCCCCAGTCTGTCCTCCCCAACTAGTCCTTATGAGCCCCTTTATGACCCGCCCCCCCAGCAGCAGTAGCATAGCTGTGGGAGAGCAGGGGAGCAGCTGCTCCCCACTGAGCACATTCCCCCAAAGTGGTGCCTTTTTAATTTTTACACTCACCCCAGCAGTCCAGGTCTTCGGTGACAATTTAGCAGTGGGTTCTTCAGCTGCTCCAGGTCTTCAGCGGCAAGTTCTTCAGTCTTCAGCTGCAAGACTTGGGGTTTTCTTTCTTTTTTTCCCCTTCTCTGCTTTGGCACTTTTTTTAATGAGTTTGCTCCACCTGCTGGTAGAACCTGCCTACGCCACTGCCCAGCAGCCCCACACTGTCTGTCTCCCCATAGCCCCTGTCTCTTGACCTGGCCCGCTGCAAAGAAGACAGGCTCTTTCTCCTCCCTCACTGGCCTGGAGTTGCTGCTGTGGTCTATTGCCACAGCATCCTCTGGTGGACAAAAAAGTCAGAACTGCAGAAGTTATTTTCTGCTGAGAGCTGCTGTTGTTCTTGCGCCACAGTGCCCTCTGGTGGGGAAAAATGCAGAACTGCAGCAACGCTTTGGTAGAGCTTTTTTCTATGCAAAAAATTAAAAATCTATGGCTCATTAATTATGTGCCTGCACATCTTTCTAGTTTTTGAAGAATGGGGTTGCCTATATGCCCAACCCCTATGCCCACCCCCTATCTCACATATGTTGCTGCAAGGCCTAAAACTACACAATTGGGCTCTATTCATTTTTTAAAAATTGGATCCGATTTTTGTAAAGGGATCAGAGGTAATTGTGGGAGATTTGCATTAATTATTTATTAATAATCCAATATTTTGTCTTTGCATGCACTGGATTGAGCAGCTTCATACTTTTGGGAAATGTCTTGATTCCTATTGAAAGGCTAATGTAACTGTTTTAATTTCAACAGCTATTACACTGCTGACTGCTACTTTTTGTTCACCTTGATCAGTTGAATTTGAACAAGATATGGCCTTTGTTGTATGAAGAACTGTACATAGAGTTAAAATGCATAATTTCCCAGGATTGTGTATGAATGAATGTATGTTATCTTTTTTCCCTTCTGTAGTAGTGGATTTGTCTTGCTTTCATTTCTTTAGATGCACTATGGAAGTGGTCATACAACTGCAGGTGTTTCTCCTAAGATAATGAAGGGCCATAATCCATTTAATGCCGATGAAAGATCTTAACTACAGTTTCTGCTAAGAACTTTTCATATAGGCCCCGAGTCCACAGTTGGGCCTGGGCCATGAGGGCTGGCTAACAAACAATACATAGCTAAGAGAAAGCTGGGGTAAACAGATAACTGTGTGTCTTTCAAGTCATTGAGCAGAGTCAGCATAACTCCGAATGTAATTGGGCAACCTTATCATGAGTTATAGACACATGAAGCACTGAGAGAGGCCTCATGGTTACTCCCCAATGCAGGGAGAAGATAGTGGTACAATACCCCTCAGATCCCAGACAGAGTTCAGGGAGAGGCTTAATATGATTGACATCTCACAGATTGACATCTCACACCTTCCTCTCACAGATGTATGCCAATCCTAGCTCACAGAAATGCAAAGGTAAACTTATAAACAATTGTTATTATTAAGAACTAATTACTACTTTTTTGCTTTAAATCTCCATGAATGTACCTGTTGGTCAACCGGAAGAGCTGCTACCTCATTCCCCTGAACTCCAAAATTAGGATTTAACCTATACACTTTAATAGACATAGTTTGGGGGTAATTACCTATGCGTCAGCAAGACATTAATTTGGGCCATGAGTGGCACCATTATGTAATCTTTTAGACCATTGGTTTATTGTGCTTCTCTTGTTTTGCTGCTAGAACCTATCCAGGGGCTTGGGAAAACCCATTCCCATTGCTTCTCTCTGCCCAATGAGCACCCTATATAGTTTATTGTAATTAATTGTTCTGCAGTGTCTCTGAGCCTAATAATCAAGATGATACTCTGCTAGCGCTGTGCGTGATAAACTCCTGTGCTTGATGTCTACATGGTGTGGATGTATGTTCCTTCAATAAGAAGCTGAGAAAGAGAGAGAGGGTGGGAGATCAAAGCAGCACAAAAGTTGTAAGCACAGAGAGAAACTTTTCCTCTTTCTTGCCCACGATCTTGAGATTCCTAATATAATAATTCCTATAGGCAGATCATGCATCTGTGTGACATACACATATCTGTCTATATGAGGATTTCGTCTTCCATATGAGGATGTTAACAGGTTAAGCCTCACAACACACCTATGAGGTTAGGAAGTATTATAATTGCAGATTGGAAGCTGAAGCACAGAGAGATCAAGAATCAGCTTGTGAAATGAGGCTCAAGGTCTGGACACTTAAATATGTGTGCACAATGACATGTGTAAATGGGGGTTTAGATACCTAAATAACTATTGGCATATGCTGTTGAGGTAACTGCATAGGCCAGGACCTCTCCCCACTACAACTTTGGCCCTGCATAACATATCCAAGGTCACAGAATGAAATGTCAGCAGAGCTTGAACTAGACTTCACATCTTCTAAGTCCCTGACCTGGGCCTTAAACCACAAGGTCTAACAACCCGAGGCAGAACTTTTCAGATTCTTTAGCAGGCTGGACTGAGGAAACAGTATTTTGGCTCTACAAACAGACCACTAGAAAGAAGGATGCGAGCCAAAGCTAGCTCATCTTCTTTCTTTCATGAAAAGTGCACTGCTCAGTGATGCAGCACCCTCCCATCCCATACTCAAGGTGTGCAGTGACCTTAGTATTTGTATTGATAGTTTTCTTTTCACAGAATTTCTTTTCATGATCCACACTTTGGCAGAAACAAGGACGAGGGAATCTGCTGCAGTGGCTTCTTTATGTACATACATAACTGGCTCTTATTGGCACAAACTACAATAATGATACCAGTTCACGTCTGACTTCTTTTGTGATCCCACTTTATATCATATCTCAGCTTACTATTGGTGGGCCCAATCCTGCTGTGATGCTCCCTGTTTCCTGATAGGAAGGACACACTCGAATTACTCATGAGACAATGGAGTTGATAGGCCAAATGGGCCCACTTCAAAACAGGGCAAACTGCAAAAGGCAAAAATGCACCACTCATCTGGACAAGCTGAGAGATAACGGTGCTGCAAACAGTTCAAGCAGCTTTAAAAAGCTTTAAAAGTTACTATGTCGGAATCAGGAAAAAATATTAAGAAAAAATAGTATTGCTAGCCCGAAAGGTTTTTATGGTGTTGATCTCCATTGCAGATTCTCTGATGGCTAACATGGGCTGAGTGCCACGAGAAGCTTTTCCCACACTCACGGCATTCATAGGGCCTCTCCCCTGTATGGATTCACTGATGGGTAGTGAGGTTTGAACTGTGATCGAAGGTTTTCCCACACTCACAGCATTCATAGGGCTTCTCCCCTGTGTGGATTCTCTGATGCTTTATATGGGTTGAGTAGTCACATCAATTTTTCCCAGGGTATGGCAACACTTGCAACTTCAAAGCGCTGCCACGGGAGCGCTCCCGCTGCAGCACTTTGAAGTGTGAGTGTGGTTGCGGCGCCAGTGCTGAGAGAGAGCTCTCCCAGCGCTGCAGGTACTCCACCTCCCCGTGGGGATTAGCAAACAGGTTTGGGAGCTGCACTCCCAGCACTGGGGCACTGTTTACACTGGCGCTTTACAGCGCTGTAACTTGCTGTGCTCGGCGGGTGTTTTTTCACACCCTTGAGAAAGTTGCAGCAATGTAAAGCGACAGTATAGCCAAGGCCCCACACTCAGCACATGTATTTTTTCTCTTTCCCCTGAAGATTTCCTGCTGTTTTGTGGTTTCCTTGAGGTCTGTCTGAGTTCCCCAACAGGAAATACATTTACCTACTTTCTCCCCTGGCTGCTTTACCTGCTCTCTTTCTGGTCTGTGCTGAATGTCATGGGATTTTTCCTGCTTATGACTCCTGGACACATTCCTTTTCGATCTTTGTGATAATTCTCTATGTTAATCCATTTGCTCAATTTTTTCCTGCTGAGAATTCTGCTCCTCTTTCTCACGCACCATTGCGTCACCTGCTGTGATAGAGACAGAAACATCAGACAGGGATGGAAAGGGGAAGTCCACACCAAAACAAGTGCTGGAGAGAGGTCAAATAAAAACCAGGAACTGAACTCCCCCAAACTTTTCCCCCAAATGTTGTAGTAGGATTTTATGTTTATGTTTTATCTGATTTAGAATGAAGGATAAAGAATAATTATGTACCATGCATTAAGCGTATTGGTGTATGATCTGATCACATCCTGCCAACCACTCTTTTTGAGTAACAGAAAGGAAAGGCTAATGGGCGAATGAGTAGAGATACATCAGCCAGAATCTGAGTCTGGACTGATTTCAAGGCAGTAACAGACCTTTGAGGATCACCAATTTGTTGCAGGTTTAGCATTTTAAAATAAGTAAAAGAATGCCATGGCTGTTTTCTTTTGCATTGCAATTTGATGTTCCTGTTCAAAATGTTGTGTGTCAATTAATTCTGCTTTGTGTGTGAATGAGGAATATGTGTGTTAAGAGGAAAGTGTGAAGGCCATCACTGAACCAGATGTAAGAGGGAGGAAGCAGCAACAGATGCAAGGGTGCCAGGAAGCTGCAACACGCCCCTGTTGAAATGCCAGAGGAGGGCTGATTGATGACTCTAAAGATGAGACAGGCACCTATCAGTGGGGAGAAAATAGCTGTGATCAAAACCAACTTGGGATAACTCCCTGAGGAACTACTTGATGAAAGATCAAGATGAAGGATGAAAAGGACAATTTAAGAAAACAAGCACTCGTCAAACAATTCATTACAACATGATGGTGCAAAACTCATTGGTCCCAATGAAGGAAAATCAGTATTGTCAGGGAAAAGACCACCACCTTAATGATTTGATCAGACAGCCTGAGGCTCCTTTATTTCATACAAGCATATATGCAGGGAGAGACAGCATAGACCCCATGCAAAAGGCTGGCTGCTCTACATGTTACAAATGTTACCAAGCTTATAAAGGTTAAAACCGCAAAACATAGCACGCTTTTTACACATGTTATTTGCCTTATTTGGAATATAATTTTGATAACAAGCAAGCTGACCAATTAATTCTTCATCTATGGCAAAACCCCAATTTTCCATCTATGGATTTTCCTGTTATTGTCTTTGCCAATCAAGTCTGCGGTTTGACCGTTCTAGCACCTTTTCTGTAGTCCAGACAGCAAGCTCAGCTGTTATAACTGAACAGATCTTCTGGTTCCCCTTTATCCAATTCTAATTCCTCTTTTTGGGGCGCTGACCACATCTTTCTGCCTTGGCATGCCCTTTATTAAAAAAAAACAAGTTTAGCAGAAGTTAAAACTCTTGCTCCTAGCTAAAGGCTTTTAGGCCTACTTTTACTCTATTCTCAGCAAAAAGCCTGGGGCCTTGGGTAAGGTGAGGGGAGGCGGGTTTCCTTATCAGTATATAACCAGGGTGCCTTGCCATGAAACTTTGGGTTCATTCTGCCAAGACTTCCCCAGAGGATTGTATTGCAACCGACAGAACCCAGCTCCTCCTACCCATGATCAAACTAGCTCGCCACTAGGTTGATCCGGACTCTAGACTGGTAACTATAACATCGACTGGTGGCACAGTGTGTGTGTGTGTGTGTGTGTGTAGTGTGTGATTGAATGCATATGCTAATTGTTGTACCTCCAATAAATGTGGCATATTGTCTTTTCCCCTGAAAAAGATCTCGTGTGCTTCTTATAAGCAGAACAGGATAACAGCCACAAGGCAGCTAGCTAGCACACATTGGAGGGACAGTTCAAATTAAGTTGTTCATCAAGACACACCTGGTTGACAATGGACCATGGGAAAAGAGTGGACTGTCATGTAGTCTATTATGTGGACTGTCTGGAATCTAGGTAATGGCTTCCTGCAATGACTGAGGGAAATTGGGCATGAACACGTGACTTGCACATGTGACTCCAAAATACATCTTGTTGCTGTAATTTTCCACAGGAAGAACAATGGGATGCCCATCACATGGCAAAAGTATAAAAGGCCCTGGAAACACCTCCATTTTGTCTTCAATCCTGCTTCTTACCTCTGGAGGAACTTTGCTACAAACTGAAGTTCTGAACAAAGGACTGACTGACCCATCCCAGCCGTAGATGTACTCCAGAGACTTGACTTAAGCCAACAGTTTATTTCATCACTGCTACAAGCCTGAACCAAGAACTTTGCCATTACTGCATGTAATTGATTCCCTTAGCCAATTTTACCTCTCCCCTTTCTTTCTTTTTATGAATAAACCTTTAGATATTAGATACTAAAGAATGGGCACCAGCATGATTTTTGAGTATGATTTAAGTTGTATATTGACCTGGGAGTGGCTGGCCCTTTGGGATCAGAAGAAACTATCATTTAATGACACTGGTTGTAAAGAACTACTCATCTCTGAATCCAGTGTTTTTAGTGGTGTTATAAGAACCAGAATGCTTGAGAAAACTGCCTTTATGTTTTCTTGTTGGTCAGTGTGGGAAACAGGAGTTTACTTTAGTGGCTGGTTTGGTCTATCTTATAAAAGAACAGGAGTACTTGTGGCATCTTAGAGACTAACAAATTTATTTGAGCATAAGCTTTCGTGGGCTACAGCCCACTTTATCAGATGCATGCTATGCTCAGATAAATTTGTTAGTCTCTTAGGTGCCACAAGTACTCCCGTTCTTTTTGCGGATACAGACTAACACGGCTGCTACTCTGAAACTTATAAAAGAATAACCACCAGTTTTGGGTTGTTGTCATAAACAGATGGTTAAGGGTTAATGCCTTTTTTACCTGAAAAAGGTTAAAAAGTTCACCAAGCCTAGCTAACACATGACCAGAGGGACCGATGGGGGAACAAGATGTTTCAAAAGGAAGGAGGGAAGTTTTTCCTTTGTTTAGAGTTTCAGTTTCAGCCAGAATGAAAAAGATCAAGGAACAGCTTCTTATCAGAGTAGTAAGTTTTAGAAAGGAATAAATAGATTTATGTTTATTCCTTTGTAACCTGTCTTATGCAATTAGAGGTAGAATCAAATTAGGTATTTTTTGTGTAACTAAATTTGTGCCCAGGGGAACATCCTCTGTGTTTTGAATCTGTTGTCTGTGAGAGTAGCTGGTATGGTAATCTCTCCCAGAGGGTTTTTGCTTTTCCTTTCTTTTCTTTAATTAAAAGCCTTTTTCTTAATACCTGATTGATTTTTCCTTGTTTTTTAGATCCAAGGAGATTGGATCTGGACTCAGCAGGGATTAGTGGGAGAAAGGAGGAGGGATGGTTAATTTCTCTTTGTTTTAAGATCCAAGGGATTGGAGCTGGACTCACCAGGGAATTGGTGAAGGAGTCTCTCAAGGCTACTCAGGGAGGGGAAGGTTTTGTGGGGAAAGGGAGTGATCCAGACACTGAAAATTCTGGATGGTGGCAGTGATACCAGATCTAAGCTAGTAATTAAGCTTAGAAGTGTCCATGCAGGTCCCCACATCTGTACCCTAAAGTTCAGAGTGGGGAAGGAACCTTGACAGTTGTGTTTGCCCTATTTCTCAGCAGTTCGTCCTGAATTTGGCATCCTCAGTTGTGACACGCTAAGGCTTGGAGACAAAATGCCAAGGGAGGGGTCTGGGTTATGGATTTACAGAGAGTTAGGTGACCCAACCTTCAGACAGTCTCCCTTGGGACCACCCTCTTTAGGGTATGTCTAAGGTGCATCAGGGAGTCGGCTGCCATCAAAATCCCAGGTGCGGAATAAAATTCTGCCTCCTTAAGCTCGTGTTTTCTGTGCCTAGAATTCAACTGTCACCAGATGGATCAGACTGAACAGGTTTCAAACCTCGAGGAGGCTCTTACCTTCTAAACAAGGCCAGCTGTTTTCTAGTAAAATCAGGAAAAGGGAAGGAGAAAACTTGAAAGAGATTCCTCCTGGAGCTCACATACGTGAACCCGAATACTCTCTCAGTCCTCAAAGAGAGACCTGGAGAAGGAGACTTGCTGAAGCAAAGACACAGGGGTCTCTGAGGTTTCCTTGGCCCATCGCCCTGTCCTGCCTGGCTGACGTCAGCATGTCTCTGTGAGGTGACCACCTCCCCACCACCTTTGACAAATAGTCTGAGGTCCTGCAAAAGGCCTTGGTGATGTCATTGCCACACCCCTCCTTTGCTGTGCTAATGTCCTGCCCTTGGTCAGGCACTTTGGAGGTTTGAGCTACTCCCTGTGGATCACCTCACTCAAGGAGCGTTCGTTCTAAGAAGCAAGCCAGTAGTTTTGGATCATCTGCAAATTTTGTCAGCTCACTGTTTAGCAGATCATTTATGAATATGTTGACTAGTCCTGGTCCCAGTACAGACACCACTAGTTACCTGTTTCCATCCTGAAAACTGATCATTTAGTCCTACCCTTTGATTCCTATTTTTAACCAGTTATTGATCCAAATGAGGACCTTCCGGAGGTGGAAAGTGAGCTGGCATGTTATGGTATGGGGTACCGGCAAGAGCCAGTATGCTATGCCAGCCTGGTCCGGCTTCCCCAGGCTGGTGATTTAAAGGGCCCATGGCTCCCTGTAGCTGCCGGAGCCCCGGGCCCTTTAAATCACCTCCCGAGCCGCTCTGCCGGAGCCCCAGGGAGCAAATCACTGCTGTGGCAGCTGCTCTCTCCCACTCTGTGAACACAGAGCAGAGACAGCAGAAGCTTACTTGCCGTGGGGGGGCACCATTGTCCGAACTGTGGCACCTCCCTGACACCCCTTCCCTGAGGACCCACACTCACACCACCTCTCCTCCCGAGGCCACACCCACAGAACGCCTCTTCCCTGGGACTGCACCCTTTCCCCCTCCCCCATCATTTGTCCTAACAGCCAGTAAAGAGAGGTGGGGCCATGGCCCTCTAAATTCCCTGTTCCCCCCCCCCCCAACACAAGCTCTCCACCCCACCTTGCACATTGCAGTTGAAAAGTAGCTGGCAATCTAGTAGGATGCCCACGGAACAATGGGATAGAAACCTGCATCATGTGAAGCTGTACCAGCCCGTGAGGCATTGAAAACCCTTCCCAAAGCACCCTGGAGCCAGTTGCACAGTGGGATAGCTACCCGCAGTGCACTGCTCTCCATGGCAATCCAAGAGATGCCAGCATGGATGTGCTCTGGTGACACAGGGTGGACATGCAACAGCTGTTCAATTAAAACACTTTAACTCAGGCCACATTAATCTTTCATTTAGACATAGCTTAAGAGTGAGACAAGACCTAGCTCCGTTGAAATTAAAGAATCATAACTTCCTCCATAGTTTGCAGGATTTGAACCTGCACAGGGAGACCACAACAGATTTCTAGTCCACCACCTTAACCACTTGGCCACAACTACTTGTTTGATGCTGTTACAGAAAAATGCAGTTCTCACTTTTTTGTTTGGGTGCAGCAAAATCAAATACTTTATTATTTCTCCAGCAATTGCAATAGAGGGAGTGAATGCCCTAGGACACTGGGTCGCCCCAGTCCCGGACAGGTCTCTCAACAGGTAAACAATTACAGCAAGCATTTATACCTTTGTTACAGACAGTAACAAGCAATAATACAGACAATAATGAGCAACAGCTGCATTTTGTTTATACATGGGCTATCCTGCTATCTTATTTTCCTCACTTCTGGGTGCCAGTCTACGTATTTGATTATCAGTGCAAGGTCATGATAACTTCTCACGCAGTTCTTTCCTACTCGCCTCACACTATCCTCGCTTCTACAAATCTCACGTCATTAGGGTTACATCTGGCCTAACTCTTGCTAACAGACTGACATGCATTAAGATCCCCTACAAATCCTTGTCATTTCTTTCCCTTCTTTCACAATGTGTTGCTCTCACTACACTCTAGTTCTGTTCTGACTGAGTGATCAGTTCCAGTTGTTTCCTCAGACCAGCTTCCACAACACACACACTGCTGTGCCGTTGTGTAAGTGTGTCCATGGCTGAACAGGAAGAACTCCTGCTCTCTTCCCTTCTGGCTGGAGCATGAGGAGAGTGTGTTTGTGGTTAATGATGGTGCTGTAGATTGTTGTCCATTTCCTGCCTTGATCATTCAGACAGTCCCTTTCCCGTCATATCCCCAGTATATCAGTGATTGCAATAGCAGGGGGCAGGTTTTCTCTGGGGCACTGAGCTTTGCCGGGGGGTTGGTGGCTCCTGTCTTTCCTCACCCTGGAGTAAACTTAGCTTTTTATTCCATCCTTGATGTTTCAAGGAATAACAACAGATGATCAAAGAAAGAGGTGGACAGGGTGAGTCTCATGGGAGGGGTAGAGAGGTGGACAGGTCCGGCCAGGGGAGGGGGCAGAGAGGTGTGGGTGGTGAGCAGGGCTGGTCTCAGGGGAAGGGTCAGAGAGGTGCAAGTGTTGGGCAGGGCTGGTCTTAGGGGAGGAGGCAGAGAGGTGTGAGCGATGGGCAGGGTGGGTCTCAGGGGAGGGGGCATAGAGGTGTGGGCAGCAGGCAGACCTTGGGGTAGGAGGTGGAGAGGTGCGAGGAGGCCTTGGGGGAGGAGAGGAGCGAGCGAAAGGTGGACCAGCAGGCCTCAGCCAAAGAGGAAGAGCAGGGGTGGGAAGTGGACAAATGGGAGTGAGGGCAGAGCACAGGTAGGGCCTCAAAGGAAGGAGACTGAGGGAAGGGAGTGGAGAGGGGAAACAGCACCATGGTCTGGGCAGGGCTGCCCACAGGATTCAGGGGGCCTGGGGTAAAACATTTTCAGGGGCCCCTTCCATAAAAAAAAAAGTTGCAATAATCTAGAATACTATATTCTCATGGGGGCCCGTGCAGGGCCTGGGGCAAATTGCTCCACCTGCCACCCCATTGAGTGGCCCTGCCCTCAGCCTCTTCTCCTAAGTCCTCTGCACCCTAATTATTTTTCGTTGCCCTCCCCTAGACTCTCTCCAATTTGTTTCTGTAGTGGGGAGAGGGAGTGCGAAAACTGGATGCAGTGCTCCAGATGTGGCCTCACCAGTGCTGAATAGAGGGGAATGTTCATGTCCCTCGATCTACTTGCAATGCTCCTACTAATCCAGCCCAATATGACCAGTTACACTAGTCTACAATTTTTGAGAAGTCGTCTGCTTCAGAGATAAAATGATATTTATTATGTGTTTTGATGTGCTGAATTCAAATATGACAATTAAAACAACTGATTGCCTACTGTTCTAAGATATTTAAGTTTTTACATTTTATGTCTATGTATATTGTGTAGATAGTGGAGTTTTAATCATAAATTGTAAACCTGTCTTTTCATGTGTTTATGGTTGCTTTCCGTGATAATATTTCACCTGTCCCGTTTATGTAACACTTTAAAAATCAGCAAAAGGGTTATATACATAAACTTTATTATGAAACAAAAGGCAAAAAGCTATTCTGTACATAGTTTAGTCCTATTCAGTGTCTACTCGGCACTTCTTGGCTTGTCTCTTGTATTCATTAAATGGAGCAACTCTTGTCACTGTCCAGCAATAGTCTGCAAGCATTGATGGGCTCCATTTGCCCTGATAGCCTGCCAGGAGATTCCACTGCTGTAGTCTGGAGCCCAACAGCTCTGCCTTACTCTTGGGTAGTTCCAAATCCCTGACAAGGTCATTCAGTTCACCTTGTGTTATGAGGTGTGGTTCAGAGGAGGAGGATGGGAGAAAATGTGGGTCCTGTGACATTGATGGTTCAGGACCAGAAGTTTCATCCTCTTCCTCGTCTGACTCAAGTGAGAAGGATTCTGGTGCATCAGGAACCGGCAGTCCTTCTCCGTGGGGTACTGGGCGTATAGCTGATGGTATGTTTGGACAATGCACAGTCCACTTTTTCTTCTTTGACACACCTTTCCCAACTGGAGGCACCATGCAGAAGTAACAATTGCTGGTATGATCTGTTGGCTCTCTCCAAATCATTGGCACTGCAAAAGGCATAGATTTCCTTTTCCTGTTCAACCACTGGCCAAGATTTGTTGCACAAGTGTTGCAGCCAGCCGATCGCCCAGTGTTATCACCCTGCCTGCTGGCTGGGCAGGGTAACTCCTCAGGTCACCACCCCCCTCTCCAGCCTGCCTTGGGCTTGGAGAGTGAGGAGAAGGGCAAGGGATGACACTGAACATCCTCCATCCATCGCTCCATCACCAGAGCAAGTGAGTGGCATTAGGGTTCCTCGGTGGCATCCCTTGTCTGTCTGGGGAGAGGCAGAAAGAGGGGGAGAGAATCTCTCCCAAAGGACATTGGATTTGCAAACAGCCCCCAGGAGCCCCTAACTCTCAGACCGGGGAGGGGCTTCTCCAGAGCTGTCTCCAGCATGTTTGGCAAGGTCCCAGCAATGGAGCTCCCAGCCCTTCCCTTGTGGGAGACTGTTCTCCAGGCTGAGAGTCTCTGAGCTGGGCCAGACCCGGTGAGCTGCTGAGCATGGAAATCAATGGGAAATGAAAGGGCCCTGGCCTTGCTATGCCTAGGGATGTTGAAGTGGGGAATGATTTCTCAGGAGAAGTCTGGATTCCTGGGTTCTGTTCCTTCTCTAGCCTGGGTGAGGGATGGGTGGGAGGAAGTGTGAGTGTGTTCTGAACTGGCAGGAGGGAGCTGCTTGTCCAAAGTGACCAATGGTCTTTGTGACTGACCCCAGTGCTTGAAAAGGACGAGACTCCCCAGTTCTTGCAGCCCCAGGGATGATGAGGGGGAATGCTGAGGGGGAGCAGATCATGCAATGAACTCCTGACAGTGTGTGTAGCTTACACTCCCTGCACCCCTGTGGTGGGGGAGAAGCAGCTCTGACTGGGGCAGGGATGGGGAGAGACCAAACAAGTTGGTTAGTGAGAGGTTGCCTTGACCCCAGACTCATGTCTGCTCGCCGCTCAGTTCCAGGATGGCCAGGCGTCTGAGGACCTTCAGGAAAAAGGCTCTGCAGGTGGCCCCAGAGCCTGTGGGAAGCAGCTGCCATCTTCCCCAGGAGCGGAGTGGTCCGACCATCCCCAATCATAGACTATTAGGGTTGGAAGGGACCTCAGGAGGTCATCTCGTCCAACCCCCTGCTCCAAGCAGGACCAATCCCCAGATTTTTACCCCAATTCCCTTAATGGCCCCCTCAGGGATTGAACTCACAACCCTGGGTTTAGTAGGCCAATGCTCAAACCCCTGAGCTATCCCTCCCCCCAATGGTGGGGAAGAAGCTCTCGTCCGGGCCAGGAGGTGGAAGTGCCCAGCCTTCTGGAAGAGGAAACCTGCTCCCAGCGCAGGCACCGAGGTGAGAAAGGCACTGTCAAGGCCAAAATAGAGCTGGGCCAGGATGCGGCTGGGCAGGCAGGACCCAGCCCAGGAGCAGAATCAGGCAGGGTGGTTCCAGGGCTTGTTATGTGGGCAGCAGTGGCCCCAGGAGCCCAGCCCCGATTTCCAGCAAGAGGCATCGCCCTGCCCATTCAGTGGGGACCTTCCAGCCTTCCCAGGGCAGGAGGTGGAGGATCCCTCTCCCAGCCCCAGCAGCTCGGCCCGCTTCCCATGGGACAACAGCAGTGCCTGGAACTTGGACAGCAGCGAGGCTGACGGACGCTTCTGCTTTATTCCAGGTGAGGAGCCAGGCTGGGCTCGGAGGGGTGAGGAATTGGCTGTGAACACCCCGGGCCCAGGCCCTCGAGCAGTGCTATGGGGGTGGGTCACCAGCTCAGGTGTCTGGCCTGAGCCACTGAACCCCACTGACACTAGATGCTGCCACTTTAATCCTTGATGCTCCATTGGGTTGGGGGGTGTGGGTGGAAGGCACCTCCCAGGGAGTCCAGGACCGTGGTGGGGGGGGGTCTCTTTGCTATGGACTCCTGAAGGAGTTGGGGGCTGATGACACTGAGGCTACTTGGAATCAAATCCATTTGAGATACAAGTACATAGCCCATATTCCTAACTTCAAATATAAAAATTGAACAAGCAGCAAAGAATCCTGTGGCATCTTATAGACTAACAGATGTTTTGGAGCATGAGCTTTCGTGGGTGAATACCCACTTCGTCAGATGCATGTAGTGGAGGTGCAGAGAGGTGAAGTGAGTAATGTAGATCTCCTGTCTTATTCTAGTGAAGTCCGTTTGTATAGAAGTTTGGTTATTAATGAGAGTCTTCAGGTTGGAGAGCTCTTTTTTGATGTTTTCCAGTTTGCTGTATAGGATGCTGATCAGGTGGTTCCTCAGGTCCTCAGGAACCAATTCATGCAACAAACCTCGATGCCAACTCTGCCCACATATCTACACCAGCGACACCATCACAGAACCTAACCAGATCAGCCACACCATCACCGGTTCATTCACCTGCACGTCCACCAGTGTAATATACGCCATCATATGCCAGCAATGCCAATCTGCTATGTACATCGGCCAAACTGGACAGTCGCTACGGAAAAGGATAAACGGACACAAATCAGGAATGGCAATATACAAAAACCTGTAGGAGTGCACTTCAACCTCCCTGGCCACACTATAGCAGACCTTAAGGTGGCCATCCTGCAGCAAAAAAACTTCAGGACCAGACTTCAAAGAGAAACTGCTGAGCTTCAGTTCATCTGCAAATTTGACACCATTAGCTCAGGATTAAACAAAGACTGTGAAAGGCTTGCCAATTACAGAACCAGTTTCTCCTCCCTTGGTTTTCATACCTCAACAGCTAGAACAAGGCCTCATCCTCCCTGATTAAACTACCTCATTATCTCTAGCTTGCCTGCATATATATACATGCCCCTGGAAATTTCCACTACATGCATCTGATGAAGTGGGTACTCACTCACAAAAGCTCATGCTCCAAAACGTCTGTTAGTCTAAAAGGTGCCACAGGCCTCTTTGCTGCTTTTACAGATCCAGACTAACACGGCTACCCCTCTGATACTTGACAAAAATGGTACATGCATACAGCCAGCATAATTATAACCAGCAAATCATAACCTTGTCATACACACCTCACACGACAACCTTTGCACAATATTTGCTGCACATACATAACAGTGGTGGCAACAATGATCTCTGTGGTCCCAGTTCATATTAATAATGTCACAGAAGGTGATAGAGAAGTGGAAGAGAGGCGTCTTCCAGCCAGCGTGTCTCATCCGTTTCTCCCTTGCCGCTTGGGCCGAGGTGGGAAGGGAGCGAAACGTGCCCGGCTGAAGGTTTTGCACTCGGCCTTGAAGATTAAGCCCAACCCCTCGGCATGGCTAGGTCGGGGTTGTCCTGGGCTCTGGGGGCAGAGGGCTGAGCTGGGAGAAGGGACAGACGAGGGGATTTTGTCTCTGATAGATAAGGGCTTTGTCAGGAGGAAGCTGTAGGTCACATGCTGGGGGTGTCAGTGAGATTTGAGCTGGGGCAGCAGCAGGGAAGCAGTGTGTGTGGGGAGGGGATTCACATGGTAAAAATGAAACTGACAAGCCGCTCCCTTTGCTGGAGCAAAAGCCTCTCATTTATCTCCTCAACTCCCCTCCATGAAAATCTCCACCTCTCCCCTGGTGCTGAGAGACTCCCCTTACTCCCATGGAGATTTGTAATTGTTCTAACTCTTCCTTGGACTTGTCCAAATAGTTTTCCCAGAAAAATGATCAAGGACATTTCAAATGAGAAAAACAAAACAAACCAGAGAAACCCCCACCACACAGTTTGGGTCTGAATTTTTCTACTGAAATTTGGAGATAATAAAACTCCTTCCTCTGTTGGCCAGGAACCAAAGCTAGACCTCCCCTGCTATAGCTGTGACTTCTACTACCAAACCACCAATGCGCTGACTCCTCTTGTGAGACATTTCTCTGCACAATACTGCTGCTATTCCAGTTATTGACTCCAGGAAACATTTTCCTTAGCCTGGTTCCATGTGTCACTGGTTTCTATAGCAAAGTACAGTCCCTGACCTTGTGGTCCAGACATCCTCATTCACATCAGGCTTCAAGTTGAGAATCATTTCCCATTCCCGCTCTGTGGGAGGGGAGACTTTTAAATGCTCTCTCTGTGCGACTGCACATGGCTAAGCAAAGAGAACAAACCCAAATCCCCCCCTGTGCTTTGGGAGCCAGGTTTGCGGTGGGAATTCTGTAGTTCAGATGACTTCAAGCCTGGGCATTGTGATCCTTTACCAGTTTCTCTGGCATTGGGGAACTTTTATGCTGATAGCTGAGTGGTTAAGGTGTTGAAGTTGAAATGCAATAGGGTTCCCCTGCGCAGGTTCAAATCCTGCTCACGGTGCGGCCTGTGTTTTAGCCAGTGTCTTAACCAGGCAACACCTCTGTACAACCCCCTGAGAAACTCTCAATTCTCTCCCCACTCCAAGTAAATCCTGTTCTGCTCCTTTCAAACAGATCCCTGGGACACCACCTCACACTGTGTCCCTGAGGTGTCAGGCAAACTCTCAGCACCTGTAGCCTCTGCCACTCACCTAGTGCCCCATAGATCAGCCATAACCCCAGTTCTGCTCCTCTCTCTAGTGGTGAAAACAGCCAAGTCAGTGACTCCATGGGATTTGTCTCGGACCCCTCTTGGGCCGGCACTCAAGGGAAGCACTGACTATCGTAGTGACAATACAACTGACCAGCATTGCGGGGAGACTGAGGGAGATCCGCACTCATCAGGTCTCTTCTCTCCCCCAAGGTGAGCCAGACACTGCTCTCTCCTGGCTCTCACTCTAGCAGCTGGACACTAAGGAGCCATTTCCCCACAGGAAGTGCATTGAGTGGCCCTGTGGTGCTGGAGGGTGCTGGCGCTGCTGTTGGCTCTGGGGCTGGCAGGGGGGTTGATGTCTGCACAGACTGTCAGCTGCCAGACCAGAGGGGACACTTGGGACCTTACCAGACTGTCTCATTGAAGACGGGGTGTTGACAGAGCAATACAGACACTCTCCAGAGCACGGAGCAACATCCGCCCATGCAGCCAGGAAATGAGCATTTCTCACAGCCTGGAGCCAAGGGTGAGGCAGCAGCTACTGTTCCAGCTCCTGGGGGACAGGCCCTGTCAGCCAACAGACACTTCTTATTCACCACAGCTAAGGGCGCCGGGTTCCTCCAGTGGGAGTGTGAAGCAGCCATTCTTTTCCTGTCCTTTTTGTGTGTGTCTGCTGACAAAAACATCCCAGACAGAGAAGCAACAGGCCAAAATACTGTCATGCAACTGCCAAAGTAGCTCAGTTAGGAGAGTGTTAGACTGAAGATTTAAAGGTTCCTGGTTCAATCCTGGGCTTTGGTAAGTCCTGTCATTATGCTTTGTGCAGAGATGGCTTGCCCTCTGGGAGCACAGCAGTACCTGCACCCAAGGTGAGTTCCTGACCTTGGGATCTGCAGTAGGAAAACACAGAAGGGGCTTGTTGGCCCATCTGACCTTTAATGATGAGAGCTGTCTTTCCCAACACAGTGGGAAGAAAGTGAGGCAGGGCAGCCCTCAGAAATGGTGCCAGAGGGCTGCTAAGCAGGGATTAGGGATGAAAACTCCTCTGTGCAGCTGAGCAAGGGCAGTACCAGGGAAGGGGCATCTGTAAAAGTAACCCCACACACCTCTCCTCCTCTGGGCAGCTGGTGCTGACAGCTCCAAAGGAAGGCTTAAAAGCCACACAGCAACTGAGGTCAGGGCTAGAGGAGGCAGGACCATTCCTAGGTGTGGCCTTCAGACAGGCACAAAAACACCCAGCCAGGATGCTCCCTGCCATGCCAAATACCCACTGAAGGTCACCAGCACGCAAGGTGACTACTGATGCTCTGTGGCCAACATCACAAGATATTAGGAAGCCAAGGCCAGCCCCCATGGTGGGGCCTCTGACTGGTCCCACTCAAGGCACTCACTTTTGCTGTAGGGCAGGAGCTTTTACCCCATGAGGCTTTTCTCGAGCTGGCAAGAAGCAGAGAAACACCCAGGCTCCCAAGATGCTATGTAGCAAGTACCCTCCAGCACAGGGACAGGTGCCCAGGCAGCCGCCCACTTTCTTTGGCAAGTGCCTGGAGCTGCCCCTGTCCCTGACCCAGGGCAGAGGATATTGGAAGCTGAACATACAGAGCTTGCAAGATAATGGAGCAGGAGGGTGAGGCCTGGCGTTGTTGGCAGAACGGGAAAGCATCAGAGGGTTCTATGGCAACCAGAGGGATTGACGGGAGTCGGTGAGGGAGAAGTTGGTGGCTTTGTTCCAGCGGTCAGGCAAACACCGCAATATCAAAGAGACTAATGGTGCCAAGTTCTGCAGTGTTGCCTGTGGGATTTCCACAAGAGCATCCAGGCTGGGGAGCCAGTCAGTCTGTGACTGTACAACCGGATCAAGTGACAGCTGCCCGAGTTCCAGAAGATGAGGCTGCAGCTGGCCGATATGAGTGGGAGCACCGAGTGAAGGGAGGGGCGGCTCCCCTAACATTTTTGCAGCCTGCAGGGAATGGAGACCAAGCAGGGGGATGTGGGGACTCAGGGCAGGACCCGCAGATCCCATAGTGCAGGACAAGTGGTTGGGGGCACCAAAAAGCGCACTCAGGGGAGGCGGTGGAGTGGAGGTGAGCTGGGGCAAGGGGCTGGGGGGAGGGCTGCCTGCAGCAAGTAATGGTTGCAGGGGCGTGCAGAGGAACCGCTCCCTGTCCCAGCTCACCTCGTGCTCCCCTCTCTCATTCTCCTCCCCTCCCAGGCTTGCTGCACTAAACTGCTGATTGGCATCGCAAGCCTGGGAGGCGGGAGAAGTGGAGCGGCGCCGACGTGCTCAGGGGAGAAGGCAGAGCAGAGGTGAGCTGGGGTGGGGTGCTGCTGCAGGGGGGGCTGCCTGGCTCTTCCCCATGGCTCCCATCCCTGCTCTGCCCCAGCCCCACTGCCCCCCCACCCTACACTCACTGCATAGTAAGTGATGTGACCCAGCCCCAGTCTGGTCCACTCCCCTGGTTCCCAGCCATGCCGCCGGCGAGTGCTGTGGGGTGGTTTCCCCCTCCCCCCAAACTTGGGAGCCAGGGGAGGTCTATGGCTCTGGGTCTCCCATCCCTCCATCTCCTCCCCTGCCCCGAATATCCTCTTGGGCTCTGTGGGGCTGGGTCTCTCTCCCTGCCCCTGTGCTCCCCCCTGCACAGCATGTCCTGGGAGTGACTCAGTTTCCCTGGAACAACATTTCACCACCTACATGTGTCTCTTCTGTTCCCCACCTCCCTCCACCCCACTCCATTTTCCCTGCACCTCAGGCTGGGTCTCTACCAACCCCCTCTCCTCTCCTCCTGACCCCAATATCCCCTGCCCCTACGGGTCTATGGGGCTGGGTCTCTCCCTCCCCCATTCTCCCCCATACCCTCCCCCAATATCTCCCTGCCCCAGGCTGTGACGTGCTATGACATGTTGGGGTCAGGGCTGGCTAATGGGTTTTTACCGCCCCAAGCGGCAGGGAAAAAAAACAACCCACGATCGCAATTGGCGGCAGCTCCACTGCGCCGCCTTTTTCTTCAGCGGCAGTTCGGTGGCAGGTCCTTCCCTCCGAGAGGGACCGAGGGACCTGCCGCAGAATTGCTGCCGAAGAGCCCGACATGCCACCCCTTCCTCTTGGCCGCCCCAAACACCTGCTTACTGAGCTGGTGCCTGGAGCCGGCCCTGGCTGGGGCTGTGACATGCACTGGGGCTGTGACCTGCTGTGACCTGCTCACTCCCCAAGGGCAACTCACTCCCTTGAAACCAACAGGACAGAAGGTGTCACGTGTCCATGGGCGGGGTTATGCAGATGAGCAGTATCTGGCGGCAGTAGGGAGAGCAACGAGATGAACCGAAGGAGCCGGGCAGAGAGAATTCTCTGTGTGTGGATAGAATCCAGTGTGGGGAGTTCGTGTGGAGAGTGCCTGCACCGGAGTCACTTTGGGGCAGTGATTGTCACTGAGCTATGTACTGACAAAAGATGTGTGAATGGGGTGTGGTGCCTGGCTGGAAGCAGCTTGTGGTGATAAGAAAAGGGGTGGGAGCAAGAGGTCCTGTCCTAGCATGGGACGTATATTCTGAGAGGATGTTTGTGGGTGCAAGTAGGTTTGGGGGCTTCTTGCAATGACCAGGGTTGTCTGGTGGGTGCAGCTAGAAACCTCCTAACCCCACTAGTTTTCTCTGTGTTGGGGGGACAGATTCTGTGATGTTACAGTCCCTGGGGGAGTAGTTTGAATCATAACTCCAACGTGGGAGAACAACTCCCCCCACTCCTGTTCAGTCTCCACTAGGGGGCTGGGCTGGGATCTCTAGGGAGGGAAGCACAGGGAAAAACAGTTTCCCCTATGGAACCCAAGAGTCCTGGATCCCAGTCCCCCTGCTCTAAACCCCTTCCACTTCCAGAGTCAAGGATAGAACCCAGGGTTCCTGGTGTCCAGCCCACTCCCTGGTCTGACCACTAAACCCCACTGCCCTCCTAGGGTGGTGCAGGGGTCACTGGGTCTGTGTCCCAGCTCTGCTAAGGGCCTTGACTGATTTTCCCAAAGTGCTTCCTTCTGACTCTAGCCGACAAAGTGGGAATTTATGCACGAAAGCTCGTGCTCCAATACGTCTGTTGGTCTATAAGGTGCCACAGGAGTCTTTGCTGCTTTTACAGATCCAGCACATCTGCCCCCCCGCCCGGTCACTGCCCACCCCCATGTGGGGGCACCAGCACTGTGCCGGGTCACTTTTCCTCCCCCTTAGTGCTGGTGCCCCCACACGGGGATGGGCAGTGACCGGGCAGGGGGGGCAGATGTGCTGGATCTGTAAAAGCAGGGGTGGGAAAATCAGGCTGCTTGGGGTGGCAAAAACCCTGGAGCCAGCCCTGGCCCCAGCACACGTCACAGAGAGATACTGGGGAGGGAGAGACCCAGCCTCATAGAAACAGAGTTATTGGGGTCAAGAGGGGAGAAGGGGGGTTGGCAGAGACCCAGGCAGGAGTGCAGAAGAAATGGGGTGGTTTGGAGGGAGCTGGGGAGAAGAGACACATGGCAGGGCAGGGAAACTGACTTGCTCTGAATACATTCAGAGGAGGGCAGGGCAGAGGCAGATCATGCTGGTCCCAGGGTAATTTCAGGGGATTCTGATTCCCCACTCAGCTGGTGGGCTCACCTCTGGGCTGAGGAGACCTGGGGTGGGGCGGGTTCAGGGGCTGTGTGTGTGTGTCAGGCTGGGGGAGCTGCCTGGACAGAGGTGCTGCAGCAGCCCCTGGCTTGACATGGTTTCCATCACACCCAGGGGTTACAGTTGGTTCAGCACCCCCCACTATACAGATTGTTCTGGCACCACTGGCCTAGGGTCACTGTCTAGTAATAGGAAAAATTGGAAATACACCAACCTCCTAGAACTGAAAGGTCATTAAGTCCAGCCCCCTGCCTTCACTAATAGAACCAAGTACTGCTTTTGCCCTAAATTGCCCCCTCAAGAATTGAACTCACAACCCTGGGTTTAGTAGACCAATGCTCAAACCACCAAGCTACTCCTTCCCCCTGTACCCTTTACTGCCCCACTCAGGACCTGCCTGGCTCTCCTAGAGCAATCGCCTAGTCCGCCTAAATGGTTGCACCGGCCCTGGCTCCTGCTCTTCCCCGTCAGCACCTCCCCCTGCCAGTGATCAGCTGTTTAGTGGGGTGCAGGGAGAGGAGGGAGAGGAATGGAGCAGGAAGATGCAGGTCAGGAAGGTGTGGGACTTGGGGGAAGGGGTGGAGTGGGGAAGGGCAGAAAGGGGGGGATTTGTCCCAGGTCCTGCACCCCTCTAGGGCCAGCCCTGAAGGGAAGCACTGACTATTACAGTGGCAATAAAACTGACCAGCATTGCTGGGGAGACTGAAGATCAGCTCTCATCAGGTCCCTTCTCTCCCCCATGGTGATCCAGACACTGCTCTCTCCTGGCTCTCACTCTAGCAGCTGGATGCCAAGGAGCCATTTACCCACAGGAAGTGCATTGAGTGCCCCTGTGGTGCTGGGGGGGCTGGCGCTGCTGCTGCCTGTGGGGCTGGCAGGGAGGTTGATGTCTGCACAGACTCTCAGCTGCCAGGCGGGAGGGGGCACTTGAGACCTTACCAGACTGGCTCAGTGAAGATGGGGGGTTGACAGACCAATACAGACTTTCTCCAGAGCCCAGAGCAGCATTCACCCATGCAGCCAGGCAATGGGCATTTACCACAGCGTGGAGCCAAGGGGGAGATGTCAGCTGCTGTTCCAGCTCCTCCAGGACAGGCCCTGTCAGCCAATAGACACTTCTTACTCACCACAGCTAAGGTCGTCTGGTTCCTCTCATGGGAGAAGTATGGAGCAGCCATTTGTTTTCCTGTTTGTGCTCCTCTGTGATGTGAAAATCGGGGAGGGGAGGTAGAAGCCCCACTTCCATTCCTAAATGATGTCCAGTGGGGGAAGCCAGGATAACAAGGTGGGGCAGCAAGTGGTGGCCAGACTCTTACTGTCAGGGTCTAGTCTAGCTCATGGTCCAGCTCAACTTCCTCCCCACACCACTGGTCCCCAGTCCCCTTCTGCCACCAGGTCAACCCAGGAACTAAGGCAGGAATGGTGTGAGGAAGCAAGTCAAGCTGAGCATGGCAGGCAAAAGCGAGTCTTATCTTCGTGGGCCATTCACAATGACATCCTTTTTGTGCGCCATGGCCATGGCTGATAAAAACATCCCAGACAGAGAAGCAGCAGGCCAAAAAAGCTGTATGCAGGTGCCAAAGTAGCTCAGTTAGGCAAGCCTTAGCATGAAAATCTAAAGGTCCCTGGTTCAATCCCTGGCTTTAATAACCCTTCTATCTTTCTTTGTGTGGAGGTGGCTTGTTTTCTGGGAGCGCAGCAGTACCTTTACCTGAGGTGAATCCCTGATTTTGAGATCCCCAGCAAGACAATGGAGCATGGACTTCTGCCCCAGTTGGCCCACCTGACCTTTTAAAATCAGAGACGGGAGCTGTATTTCCCATGCGATTTATTGGTTGACCCAATATGGTGGGAAGAGAGTGAGGCAGGGTGGCCCTCAGAGATGGTGCCAGAGGGGGCAGGGACTGGGGACAAAAGCTCCTCTCCACAGCTGAGTGAGGGCAGTACTGGGGAAGGGGCGTCTGTAAAAGTGTCCACGTGTAACATGGCAGGGATTGGAGGGCCCAGGAGGAGATTGTAGGATGTTCAGTGACTTGGAGAAGCTGGACTTGGACATGGTGTGCATTCAGGAAATGCACATTAACAGCTTTAGGGTGGCTTGATGGGCAGAAGGTGATTGGAGGAAGGGCCTGTCTTTCTGGCCCTCCTGGCCAGGGAAGAATGATGAGGTTGGAGTCTTGTTCTTCACATTTGCAGTGCTCCATGGCACTTGTTACCGCTAGATTAGTGTTTATGGTCCCCAGTTAAGGTGTGAAAGGAACTGGCTCCCTTCCTCTGGACTACACAGTGTTTGGTGTAGGGGGTGGATTTTAATTGTGTCAGACGGCCTGAGGACCGCTGGTCCCATTTTCCCAACTGTCAGAGGAAACTCTTCTATGATGACCACTCCCTGGTGCAGGTTTGTAGTGAGGTCGGTTTAGAGGACATATCTCTCCGTAGTGGAACCAGTGGAGGGCAGGAGGTAGCCTCCAATTCCTCTGATCTGAGCTCACACCGGACACAGATGCGGTACACCTTTCTGCAGGGATAGGCCAGGAGTCACACTGATTTATGTGAAAGAGAGCACGTCGACAGCCCAGTTGCCACCCTCTTCCTCTTGCCCAGGTTTAATAGTCATGGATAGGCAGGAGGGAGGAAGAGTCCCAGGCTGGACCCCAGTACACCTCTCCTCTGGGCATCTGGAGCAGAGGCAGCTGGTGCTGACAGCTCCAAGGGAAGCCTTAAAAGCCACAGAGCAACTGCGGGTGGGGCAAGAGGAGGGGAGGATTTACCCCAAGAGGCTCTTTCCCAGCTGCTGAGAAGCACAGAAGTACCCGGTGTTTGCTCTTGCGGTGAAAGGGGTTAATACTTTTAGGCGGTCTGGCTAGCTCAGCTGGCAGCACCTCTGGCTCTTACTCTGAAGGTTGAAGTTACAATTCCCTGTCTGGGTGCTTGGGGCTCCTCTTCAACAATACAACACGCACTCTGCTTAATCTCCCACCCAGTAACCTGTGGAAACTAGCCCTGGCCACTGGGTGCCTCTAAGAGGTGATACCTTCCCCACTCATACGCACTGAGTGTAGAAAAGAAACTTTAAGAAAAAGGAGGAAAATCACCTTGTATTAACTTGGGAAAACACCACAATGAGGATTCATATCACAACACTATGAGCAAAAAACCCACCCACAGCCCTCTGGGCAGTGGCCTTTTGCCTCCGGCTCTTAAATCCAGACACCAAAAGCTCTGTGGATGTGCCCCTCCCTTCATTGCACCTCACCCACAGCTGCTGCTCTGGGTCAATGAAAACCCAGAGTTCACCTCTTACCTCCCGGAGGGAAAGCCCCTTTCTCCCTCTGCTGTCTGGCCACATTGCCATTCACTTGCCGTTCCACCCTGTCACCACTCTGCTGACCCCTCTCTGCCCTGGGACGTCTTGTGGTCCCTCCAGGAGCAGAACAGGCTCCCTAAAAGTAGTGGCCACCAGAGCCCGAACAATAGCTCCATCCCTTCCACTCGAGGCCACGCCCCTGCACCACCCCTTCTCCCGAAGGCCCAGCTCCTGTGTGACCTCTTCCCCCCAAGACCTCACCTCCTGCTCACTGCTCTCCACCCCCTCCCCCCTCACTCACCCTTATGATCATTACAAAATGGCAAGGCAGAGCCCTCCCATTTTTAAAAGTTCTAGGGTGTTGTTCCCCCCTGTTCAGGCACCCCTGGGTCCCTGCACTTCACACAGCTCTCCCTGATTTCAGCTGTTAGTGAGGGAGCCTCACTGCTAGCGCAGACTGGGCAGTTTGTTGGATAAGAGACACTGTCCCAAAGCAGGACTAATGCTTAGAGCTGGTTATGAGTGATTTCAGATCTGTTGGTCTGCAGCAAGACTCTACAGTGAGTCTTAATCAGCTCTGTTATTACACAGGGACGAACAAAAGGGTGAAATGGTGCCTGGAAGCCTTAAGAAGAATCCACCCCACCAAGTACAATGCTTGTCGCTACCTGCTCTTAACTCCACTGAGAATGTTTTGGGGTCACTCCTCGCCTTTATCAACCTAGGGAGAATAACAGTTAATAGGTGCTCCAGTGGCACAATTTGTTAGCGTGCAGTATTTATAGGGCAGTGCTGAAAGGAGCTATGTTGAGGTTGTGAGTTCAAACCTCACCTGGAATATTAGTTTTCATTAACCAAGTGGTATCACCCCCTCATTTGAACCTGTGGAATGTACAATTCCAGCCCAGGGGACACTGAGGCAGGCGAGAAGTTAAAAATGCCCCCTTCACTTATTAGCTCCTCTCCAGAGGGCAGATCAGAATCTACAGTCCTTTCTCCCCTACCAGCCCCTGTGCCAAGATCCGTCCTGCAGAGCCTGGAGTCCTGCCCATGGCATCTGTACTATTGACAAACACTAAGTTACAGGGACAAAACACTCAAATGCAGGGATCCAGGTTTGCGCTTCAAATTCTGTCGTTCTTACATTTCCAGGCCAGGGAATATCCCACAACAGCATTTAATGGGAAGCTGCCTGCAGAACAGTTACACTGCACAAAGCTGCTATGGAGGAAGGGTGGAATTGGTAACATTTTGAGGATTGTTTGGGAAATTAGCCTTTTTATTGTGAGGTTAATAACTATCTCCTCAACTTTATTTACTCAACTTAAAAATGGGTGTCACTTGATTTTTGCATCTCCCTGTGAAAATACAACTGGTACATGTGGCTTTCTACAGGGGGGTCATGATGTTAAAGTTGGGGAATTCAGTCTCTGTACTTCTGGGGGAGTGTTGCTTTTTTAAACTGCCTCACTGCCAGGCACACTGGGCTGTTAGCTGCACCCATTGTCCTTGCCAGGGACCCTTGCTGAACCCTGGGCGGCTGCACTGCCTTGCTGGGTTACTCTGCAGGGGGAGAAGCTGCTGGGGAGCAATGTAGAGCAGGTGCAGGAAGGAGACGGGGTCACTATTCACATTCTGAACTGCACAATTTTCCAAATTTGGGAATAGATTCATAGATTCATCCTCCAGCAAGTGACCCAGTGCCCCACACTGCAGAGGAAGGTGAATGTCTGAGAACAATTCTAAGGGGAAGGTGAATGCAGAGCTATGACACTGGAGATGCCCAGACCTCCAATGGGGGCAGCGTGGCAATTAATAATGGGAAGATCATTTGCGAAATTAGCCGTCACTGACACCATTTGTCTCTGTTCCTATTTTACGCTGTGGTGTTAGTTAAAGGAATCAGTACAGATTTTTTACTATATTAATTAAACATTTAATTTTATGTAACCAAGCCAAAAACTTAGTGTCACTTATTTTTTCTCTGTCCTAGCAAGAATGAATTGAATTTTGTGACTTTATGGAAAGTGCAGCGAGATTAAATGCAGGGAATTCAGTCTCTGTGTTTGTGAGCTGATGTTTTCCTCTCACAGGTCAGTGCCTGCATTGAAATACGAAGAGGAATCTAAGGGCTGGTATACACTGGGCACTTAACTGGCAGAGCGACGTCTCTCAGGGTGTGACCTCGCCCCCAACCCATAGAGTTAAGGTGACCTAAGCCCTGGTTAGATAGTGCTAAAGAAAAGGAAGAACTGTTATGTCAATGTAGCTATTAGAGGGATGAGAAAACCTCTCCAGTCATTGTCTGCTCCAGAGAGCTATAGCAGCGCCACAGCAGTGTTTTAAGTGTAGACAGAAGGAAACTAGATCTGGCGCCGGTTCACACTGTGGATGCTCAGGCACTAAGAGTGCAATAACGACAACAACACAGTTGTCAGGATTTGAACCTGTGCTGGGAAACCACAATGGATTTTGAGTTCATCACCTTAACCACTCAGCCACAAGTAAGTAACATGCATTTGTTTCTCTACATAATGATTCTGTTCTGACTGAAATTGTCATTCCAATTGTTTGCTCAGACCAGTTTCCCCAGCACACTCATGGCTGTGCATCAGTGTAAGTGTGTCCTTGGCTGAACAGCGAGAATTCCTGCCCATTTCCCTTCCGGCTGGAGCAGGAGGAGAGTGTGTTTGTGTGAATGACATTGCTGTAGATTGTTGTTCTTTCCCCACTCTGACAATTCAGACAGTCTCTTTCCCGGTCAAATCTCAAGCACATCGTTCGAATAGTAGGGGGCAGGATTTCTCTGGGGCAGTGAAATATTTCCAGGGGTTGGTGCATGAACTCAGCCTTGCATTTCACCCTCGATATTTCATGGACGAACAACAGCAGCAGAAAGAAAGAGTCGAACCAATATCTCCCTCTCAGGGATGCAGGTGCCACGTCCCCTCTGTCTGCCCATCGCCATTGCAGGAGAGAAGGGTTCACTGGAATCAAATACCCTGGCTTAGACCAGAGACACAGGGAGGTTTTTCTGTTCATGGATCTGTGCAAAGGAAATTGTGTCTCTGTGTGAAATTGAGGTGGGAAATGAAACGTCAACATGGTGGCCCAATGCCCTAAGGAATGTGGGTGAAGGACTCAGGCTGGGGAATGATTTAATAGCGGTTTGTTTCAATTTATTGCCCTGATTAAAAACTATGGCTAAAATGCAGCTATGTTGTTAGTACTTGTACCTGTGTAGGGACACCTCAGTGGGTGTTAAGTCCATTGCCTTCACCAAAAGCAGCTGATTATTTTATCAAGGTACAAATTTCTTGTCAAGGCCCAGAATCCAGAGAAAACAATACACTGATGATAAGAAGAAGTACATAAAAAGATTTTGCAGCCACCATGGGTGTAACTATGATGTGTCATGTTTCACTTTTTATATCTGGCGCCACCTCCTTTCCCTTTCGCCTTGTAGTTGACCAAGGGCAAAGCTGAACATCTCTTCAGATACCAGGGAGTGTTTATGTCCATCCCTGCGAGTTACACAAGGGTTTGATGTTGCTGCTTTCAGTCCTCTGGCTCTGCCGGGATAAGGAACAATTCAGGCGGTCAATGAACTGAAGGAGGAAGATCAGTTCTTGACAGGGAGAGGGATGCATCCTCTTAAACGTGTTTGTCTGGCGGGCAGTCCTGGTTCCCAGGTCTTGCCCATGGGGCTTCAGCAGTTTTGGGACCAGTTCACTCCCTTGGCCCCACCTGCTGCCCCCAGGCGCTCCCCTCCAGGGGCCCTGGCAGTGCAGTATCTGCCTGCTCGCTCCAGTGGCTGTTGGCCCCTCCCCATAGCAGGGCGGGGCAGAGCTGTGCCTCTATGCGCTGCCCCCACTCCAAGCCCCTGCAGCCAATGGGACACTGTGGGGGTGATGCCTGGGGGCAGCAGCATGCGGAGGACCCCTAGCCTGCCCACCCTTGAAGCCCCAGGTAAGCGCCGCACCCCTGACTCCCTCCCAGAGCCTGCACCCCTTCCCTCCACACACCCCCTCCCACCCACTCCAATCTCCCTCCCAGAGCCTGCACCCTCATCCCTCCTCCTATTCCCCCTCCCCCTGTCCCAGCCCAGAGCCTACATCCAGCACCCAAACTCCCTCCCAGAGACCAGCCTCTCACCCCTTCTACACCCAAACTCCCCCCAGAGCCTGCACCCCTCCTGCATCCCAATCCCCAGCCCCAACCCAGGCCCTGAACCCTAGACCTCCTCCCCCCATCTCCTTCCCAGAGCCTTAGGCAGGTGAGAGGCAGAGTGTTGGGGGTTGGGTTCTGAGTGGTATGAGTGACATTATTGGCCCACTGGGAGGATTGGAGGATTGGCACTGGCCCTAAGGTAAATTGAGGTTGAGACTCTGTTTTAAGGGATTGGAGCAATGCTGGAGAGACTGACGGGTAGGGAGCTGGGGAGCTGTGTGTGCTCCAAGGAGAGTTGTTGTTGTGCTCTGGTGACACAGAGCGTGGGTGGGGAGTTTGTAAGCTGTGGTGTTTGTATAGAGAGAAAGTTTAGTAACTCCTAGGTTAAAAACTGTTCCTGCTCTGAGCTATACATGACACTCTTTGTTGCGAGTATAGATCAGTGGGTGAATGTTTCCCTGCAGGATAATAGGTTCCTAGTTACAATCCAAGTGATTCCCTTGAAAAAAATTTTTGAATGAAAATCGATTTCCAGACCCATCTCCAGTATGTTCAGGAGTTCGCTGGATGGGGATGGTTGAAATGAATTTAAACACTCAGCATTTTCCTGTGCAAATGTATAAAGACCTAGCAGAGCTGTCCAGCAGCTGAAATCAGTTCCAGTCCTTGGTGTCTCTGTATCTGAGTCATGTGCGACACCTCTGTGGTGATGACAGGTGAAAAAATGCAGGATTCAATGAAAGATGAGACCATAGGAGGGGAAGGTGAACGGCAGCACCATACAGGGTCATAATACTGAGACACGGGGCTTCACTGTCACTGCCCCTGTGTTTTCCATCATTTATATCCTAAGGAATACACCCTCCCCCTCCCCCATACACTGTCACACACAACCTTCTCCCCTTGAGCCCAATCCAACCCTCCCCCTCTCCCACACACACTCCATGGGACACAGCCTCTCGGTGACTCACCCAGATGGGGGCTTGTCTCTGCATCTCCCCAACAGGGGAGTAGAGAGCCGAAAGGGCCGCAGGAGACCAATGGAGCTAGGCAGGAATAGAAAAGACTTCCCGTCCCTTCTCTTGAGTCCAGTTAATCTCACTCATGGGACATTCCTGCCCCGGGTGGGCTCAAAGCACCAACCTTCCCCTCAGCAACGGAAGATGGGAGCCATCTCTATCACACAGAAGGAGACTCCCCACCTCTGCTGCTGCCATTCAACAGCCATTAATATGGATTTCTTTTAGTTAATGCAACCCCCTCAACCCCTAATCCAGCCATGAATCAAGGAGGCAAGACCATGAGCTGGGAACCAGAGTGGCAATGGGTTAGTGTACAGGACTTATAGTAGCAGTGCTAAGTGGAGCGATGCTGAGGTTGTAAATTCAAACCTCACCTAAAGCACTAGCTTTCTTTAAGCAAATGGGTTCTGCCAATCAGTTTGCCCTGCAGAAAATACAATTGCAGCTCAGAAGACACTGAGGTCCCCTTGCTTTACAGAGAGCAGGGCAGATTCCACAGATCTACCAGGCTCTGCTCTCCACCAGCCACCTGCCTCAGGGAGGGGTCAGGCAGAGCCCAGAGCGCTGCCCCTGACTCCCCCTCAGTCTTTGCTCCCCAAACCAGCTGTGTGTTCACCCACTTCGCTGTGAGACTCAAACCCTGCCTGGCTTTCTGTATGTTGATGTGGTTTTCGTCTGTTGTGTTGATGTGCATGTGGGTCCTGTGTGATTTTGGTGGATGCCCGGCATAGTTTTGGGTGCGTGTGTGTATGATTTTTGCATACAGATTGTTTTTTTGCTTAGTATTCTTTTGGTATGTGGGTTTTGTGCTTTCTTGTTGTGGGCTTTTGCGGTGTTTTTTGGTGTGGATTTGTTCTTTCTATATTTTGTGTGGTTTTCCCTTTTGTGTATATGCCTCTGTGTGCTGTGTGGGTTTGGTTTTTGTTTATGTCCATGTGGGCCTGTGCAATCTGCGATTTTCTCGTTTTCTCTGTGTGTTTGTCTCTCTGTTTGTATCTTCATGTGTAAATTCACTGGAATTTTTTAAAATCTTCACAGCTTTGCCAATTTTCACCAGGAATTTTTCTCCATTAACAAATTCTCACGGGTTCCCTACTAGTTGGTGACCATTGCCCCAGGGGCATGTCAGTCTCAGGGGCCTGATTTCCCATGGACCCTTCCCCCTTTTATTGGGACTCGCAAATAGCCAATCAAAAACTCTACTAAGTTTTAGTAAAGGGCCGACAGTCCCTTACATGAGCCATCCCCGTGAGGGTCACCGATGTGCAAAGAAGGCAGCACCAGCTGGTCCCATGGTGTAATGGGCAGCACTCAGGACTCTGAATCTTGCAGTCTGAGTTCCAATGTCAGTGGGACCTTGTGCTGGTTTGTGGTAAAGCCCTGGAACTCAAAGTGCTCAATTTCCCTGTCTCCATTTGTTTAAGAGTGAGTCCTTTCCCTCCTGCTGAGTGACTGACACCCACTGGAGCCAGGTCTTTGGTTGACATAACTGCATTGGATTGGGGTGTAGAAGTGGCTATGGCTGCCTGTAGTCCTGTGGTTTGACCTGGTGGTTGGCATTCTTGCTGCTTCACCTGATGCCCACCAGTTTGGCCCTTGTGCTTGCTGCCACACTTTTCCTCTGGCCCACATGGCTCTTGAAGAAAGGAGCGCCAGGGCCGGGTTTAATATTCAGGGCTTGGCAGGAGGGAGATGGAGCCCAGCCTGGAGCCCGTCACACCTTCCCTCCTCCGGACACCTAGAGCAGGGGCGGCTGGTGCTGACAGCTCCAAAGGAAGGTTTATAAGCCACTGAGCAACAGAAGGAGGGGCTAAAGGAGGGGACAACCATGCCTATGAATGGCCAGCAGACAGCCACAAAGACCCCCAGCCAGGCTGCTTCCTGCCATGCCAAACACCCACTGAAAGTGACCCACAGACCAGCATGTAGGGCAGCTGCTGATGCTCTGTGGCCAACATCAGAAGAAGGTAAGAAAGCAGTGCCAGCCCACTGGTGTCACCTCTGTCTGTTCCCACTCAGGTGCTCACTTTTGCAGTGGGGCAGGAGATTTTACCCCAAGAGGCTTTTCCCCAGCTGGCGAGAAGCAGAGAAACACCCAGACTCCCAAGGTGCTATTTACAAAGCCCCCTCAAGCACAGGGACAGGCGCACTCTTGGAAGAGGGAAACTGCTCTAAATGCCAGCCTGGCCAGCAGCCCATTATCTTTGGCAAGTCAGGAATGGCAAAGGCTAGACTGGAAGGACTTGGGGCTCATGCCTCAGCCTTTGTGACACCCAACCCCCAACTCCTTCCTAGGGCTCTAGCTGAAGCCAGAGCATTGGCCTGAGCCGCCAAGAAGAGGTTCCAGCCCTGAAGGGAGCAGGACTTTCAGCACGAAGGTAAAACTGCAGCAATACAACCGTGAAGGGACTTGAGCCCTCAATCTTCTGACCCCAGATCATACACCTTATCCCTTAGGCCACGTGAAAAAAGCTCCTCCAAGCACTTCTTTAGAAAAGGCAGACACTATGTTTCTCGGGTCTTCTACTGAGCGGGGCCAAGACTCTCGGCACAAGCTGTAGAGTTCCCAGCGACATGTGAGAATTAATTCTAAGGAGCCAGGTGCAGGACTTTGGCAAGGAGGCTTAGGCATGGGGGATTGGGGTGCAGTGGACGGGCTGGCTGTCTAGGTGAGGAGATTTAGTGACCCTCAGGTGCAGGAGGGAGGAAGAGGAGGAGGAATTGGCAGTGGCCGTGGAAAAGAAGAGGAGGGGTGAAGGCTCTTAGCAAGCCTGACTAGCTCAGTCAGTAGAGTATCAGGCTCTTAATGGGAGGGGCCAGGGTTTGAGCTGCTGTCCAGGGACTCAGCTTTTATATTGCCTTGTGTGCCAGGAGCCAAATAATTCCTGGTGGTGCCCAGAGCCATGTGTGGGACAGAGAGGCTGAGACTTGTGGCACCTGCTCTGCAGCAGGGTTCCTGGCAGCTCAGACTCAGAGAAGGCTTCTGTGCTCAGAGGCGCTGACTTTGAGAGTTCCCGGGCAGTGCTCAATGCCTGCTCCACCTCAGGCCCTGCCCCCAAACCATCAAATCTCTTCCCACCCCACCCTGCCCCACTTCTTTCTCTCCTCACTTCTCCAGTACACCCCATCAATGGCCGGCGGGAGGCGCTGAAGGAGAAGAGGAGGAGCTTGTTGGCCAGGCCTGCTAGCAGGTGGGAGGTACAGGGGCAGAGGTGGCTGCTGGGTACCTTTTTTTTTTCCTCTGTTGGTTCTGCAGCCCTGTAGCACCCATGGAGTCGCTGACTTGGCTCCTTTCACACCCTAGAGAGAGGAGCAGAACCAGGGCTATGGCTGATCTATGGGGCACGAGGTTGCCTAACACCTCAGGGACACAGTGTGAGGCCGTGTCCCAGGGATCTCTATAAAAGGAGCAGAACAGAATTTACTTGGGTTGGGGAGAGAATTGAGAATGTCTCAGGGGGTTGTAAAGACGTATTGCCCAGGTTAGATACTGGCTAAAACACAAGCCTCGCTGTGAGCAAAATTCAAACCTGCATAGGGGAACCCTTTTGAATTTCATCTCCAATGCTTTAACCACTCAGCCATCACAGCTGTGAGCACAAAACTGCCCCACTGCCAGAGAAACTGGTAAAGAATCACAATGCCCAGGCATGAAGTCATCTGAACTACAGAATTCCCACCGCAAACCTGGTTCCCAAAGCACAGGGGAGATTTTGGGTTTGTTCTCTTTGCTTAGCCATGTGCAGTCGCACAGAGACGCGTTTAAAAGTCTCCCCTCCCACAGAGCAGGAATGGGAAATGATTCTCAACTTGAAGCTTGATGTGAATGAGGATGTCTGGGCCACAGGGCCAGGGACTGATCTTTGCTATAGAAACCAGTGACACACGGAACCAGGATAAGGAAAATGTTTCCTGGAGTCAGTAACTGGAATAGCAGCAGTATTGTGCAGAGAAATGTCTCACAAGAGGAGTTAGCGCATTGGTGGTTCAGTAGCAGAAGTCACAGATACAGCGGGGGAGGTCTGTGGGGGAGATCAGGAGTGAGGGGCACTGGCAGAGCAGTGAGAGGGGAGCCCAGGGCTGGGATAACAGGGGCTGCGGGTCAGGACAGGCAGTTCTGTGTGGAGTGTTCAGAGGTGCCCTGTATCTGCCCTTTCTCTGCACCGTCCCTGCTCCCAGAATGCACCAGGCCCTGGGCTGAACTCTTCCCCTGCAGGCTGAGCTGGTTTCGTTTGCTGTGATCCTGTTGGATAGGGAGCGGGGGAAGTGACAGTCCCAGCCCAGAGCCAATGCCCCCCTGTCACCCAGCACCCTTGGCCCCAGATCCACCCAGCCTAGTAGAGAACTCAGCAGGAGAGGTCAGCCAGGAGCTGGGCCCTGCCAGGCGCTCAGGGGCATCTACCCTGCAGCTGGAGGATCTCCCAGCGTGGCCATGGGAGCTCACGCACTAATGGGGCAGAGGCAGCAGCTGCGTGGTGGGTTGGGCTGGTGACCTGGGTCCATCTCCTGGGGTCAGCTGGGTTCATGCTCAGGTGACTGGCCCCAGCCCCCCAGCCTCGCTGCTGCTGTTAGCGCTCTAGGCTTGGGTAGAAGCTGCTGGCTGGCTGGACCCTGAGGGTGGATCAGGCATTAGGGGAAACCCCCCGGCCTGGAGATTCATTGCCGAGATTCCTGGGAGCTGCCCATCCCCATGGCTTGTGTGGCTGTTCCCCGTGGCCCAGCAATGGCTCTGGAGGGTGGCTCACATCACCTGGGGGGTGGTGATCCAGGCAGTGGGCAGCTGGGGGTTCTGACTTACTGATAAAATAGATCTCTTCACTCCATGGTGCTCGGCGGCCTGGGTCCGTACCGACATATCCCAGGAACAGATTGGGGTTAGAATTTCCCTCTAAAGCGATTTCAGGGTCTGATCCTGCAAGTCCCCCATGTACCCAGTACAGGATGGCTCCAGGCACATCAGCCAATCCAGTGCTGGCATGTACAGCAGAGAATTGGAAGCGGCAAATCGGGGGGTCATATAAAGAGACTAGAAATACATGAAGTTACTTTTGAAAGGAGAAAAGAAAAAGACGACATTCCCAAGCTGTTTAATAGGGCGAACTGCCCCTTGCAGGCTGCGAAGAGAACTCTCAGGGGTTGTGTTCACCTGTTCCCAGGGCTGTGTCCTCAAGACAGATTTGTGCGAGAAAGAAAATCACCACAGAGTGAGGAGTTGGCTCAGTGTGGATTTTTGTGCTTTGGCAAGGAATTTAGGATCTGGGACTGGAGCCTTAAAGAGGGAGTGGGTGAAGGCTCACCTCTGCTTTCAGGCTGAAGGAATCCTGGGTTTGGTCAGTCCATCTGGGGGGTCACATCACTCCCAGGCAAAGAGAGGAGAAGAACTCCTCTCACAATGACACATGCGGATTCTGGAGAAGAAGAAGGAAATAAGAGACCAGAAGCAGGTGAAGGTGACTGAGGAGGGGAATCCCTTGTGCATGTTACAGAGCACTTGGGCAGCTGTGGCCATTCAAACGCACTGAGGGTATGGCTACACTTGACATTTCAAAGCACTGCGGTGGCAGCACTTTGAAGTGTGAGTGTGGTCGGAGCGCCAGCGCTGGGAGAGAGCTCTCCTAGCGCTGCACGTAAACCACATCCCTTACGGGTGTAGCTTGCAGCGCTGGGAGCCGCGCTTCCAGCACTGCGGCACTGATTACACTGAGGCTTTACAGTGCTGTATCTTGCAGCGCTCAGGGGGGTGTTTTTTCACATCCCTGAGCGCGAAAGTTGCAGCGCTGTAAAGCGCCAGTGTAGCCATGGCCTGAGCTTTACTAACGAGCAAGGCCAGACTGCTGTGACTCGGACAAGGGTTTAGGTGTCACAATGGACAAACAACTCAACACGAAATCCCTGTGCGATGCTGTGGTCGTCCTTGGATGTACAGACAGGAGAATAGTGACTAGTTATAGGGCACTAGTGTTATCTCTGTACAACATTGTTCAGACCAACACTGGACTTTTGCACACAGTCGTCCTGGCCACATTTTAAGATGAAGAATGAAAAATTGGACGGGGGAGCAGAGAAGAGGAAAAAAAGCGCTGAAAAGTTGTCTTCCAGTGCGAGACAAGAGCTCAATCTGCTCAGTTTATCACAGAGAAGACCAAGAGGTCACTTGATGACAATGCGTAAATCCCCTCCCAAAGAGAAAATCCTGGGTACGGAAGGGCTCTTTAACCTAGCAGCAAAAGGCAGAAGAAGAACCAGTGGCTGGAAGTTAATGGCAGAGAAACTAAAATGAGAAATAAGGGACACATCTGCAATCGGGTGATTAAACACTGGAACAAAGTACCCAGGGCAATGATGGATTCTCCACCCCACATGGGAGTGGCAGGAGGGGGCGGGGGGGGCTGAAGAAAGTGCTCTCAGGTGAGATAGAAAACCATTTCTCTCCGGTGCTTGGCTGGTGGCCTTGCTCTCATGCTCAGGGTCTCCCTGATCTCTATTGCTGGGGTCAGGAAGGAATTTGCCCCAGCTCACACTGGCAGGCATGTTGGAGTTTTTGTCATCCTCTGCGGCATGGGGCACAAGTCACTTACCAGGATCAGCTGGGTACATCTCACCAAATCAATTCCAGTGCAGGGGCCTCCCGTATTGGTACCCCTCTGCCTCTCCTATGCTCTGCCTGTGGCGCACAACGGGATATTCTCCTAAGGGCTGCAATATTTTGGTTTAATCCCGGTTGTTGGGCTCAGTGCAGTGATGACTTTGTGGCCTGTCACGTGTATGGGGGTTAGACAGGATTATTTAGATGTCTTGACTGGCCTTAAAATCTAGACAAGGATGTTCTGGCTACAATGTTGCAGTGTCTGACCCGTGGTCTCTCCAAATCCCAGGGGCCTCGTTCCAATCGAATCCCAGGCCAGGATTCAGAGACTGGCAGCTGCAGCGCAAGGCAATGGGGGCTGGTGGGAGTCACTTTGGGGCTGTCATTAGTCACAGAAAACAGAACCTCTCCCCACATCCCGACTGCTTCCCATCAGGACATCTGGCCATAGAGGAGCCGGGCCAGTGCCCCCCGTGGAAGGAATCAGGCGGGATGGAAACCCCCAGGATGGGGAGTTGTGTGTTTCAGCCGTGTTGGTATCACTCAAACACATGCACTGTACCCACAGGCAGAGCCAGTTCGTGCTGTAAAACCCCCAGACCCACGAGAGACATGTTAATCTCAGCACAAGTTCTGCTTTAACCCATTAGAAATAACCCTGTAATTATTGTGGCGTCTCAGCGCTAGAGGATGCCAAACCCCTGAGCTGTCAGTAGAGGGCCAAGTGTAGTGTCACTGGACACTCTCTTGGTCCACACTATGCTGTTAAACCGATTTTAACAGCGTTAAATCGATTTAACGCTGCACCTGTCCACACTACACTGCTCTTTATATCGATTTAAAGTGCATAGTGTGGACACGCACAATCAACTTTATAATATCTGTTTTATAAAATCGGTTTAAGCTAATTCGAATTTATCCTGTAGTGTAGACGTACCCACTGTCAGTGCTTCAGCAGCGAGCCTTGTACTTGCTGGCCCTGGTGGCTCAGACACATGGCTAGGGAAAGGGGAAGGTTACACACACACCCAGCCGGAGCCCTCACCCCCTCCTGCAGTCCAGCCCCCTACCCAGCCTGGAGCCCCTTCCTGTACCCCGAACCCCTCATTCCTGCCCTTCATGCCCCTTTACAGCCCTCACCCAGTACCACCCCCCACCCCCCATTGCAGCCCAGAGCCCCTTCCCATACTTTGAACCCCTCATTCCTGCTCTTCACCCCCCTTTACAGCCCTCACCCCCCTCCTGCACCCCAACCCCCTGCCCAGCCCAGAGCCCCTTCCTATACCCTGAACCCCTCATTTCTGGCCCTCACCCCACATTAGAACCCCCACCCCCTACAGCACCCCAACCCCCTGCCCAGCCTGGAGCCCCTTGCCATACCCTGAACCCCTCATTTCTGGCCCTCACCCTCCATTAGGACCCTCACCCCCTCCCGCACCCCAACTCCCTGCCAAGCCCAGTGACAGTGAGTGAGGGTGGGGAAGAGCGAGTCATCGAGGGAGGGGGAATGTAGTGAATCAGGGGCGGAGCCTCGGGGAAGAGGTGGGGCTTTGGGGAAGGGGCGGGGTTAGGCTGTTTGGTTTTGTGCGGAAAGTTGGTAACCCTACTTCAGGCCTAAAGCCTGAGGTGACCTCTCCACTCCAATCTCTAGCCAAGCAAATTGGAGCCTGCAGGTTTCCAGGCCAGGTTCAATTCGTGTCTCTCATTGGAGCTGCTCTGTATTGGCTCCCTGCCCAGCTGCTGCTGCTCCCCCAGAACCCCACCCAAACCTGCAGCCAGCTGTAAGCTCTGGGAGTCACAGCCTGTTCCACATGTGGCTCTGCATCCGTTCCTGGGGATTGCCCTCCGCATCCAGCTCTCTGTAGCTCCTCGCCTGCCACGCGGCCACCACTTCCCACAACAGCCCGGCCCTTTCCTGCCTCAGGACCATTCCCCTGACCTGGCCAGAGGAAAGGGAAGTGCAGCGGGGAAGGAAATGGTGGGGATTGTAGTCCCATTCTTAACAGATTTCTCACAGTCCGAAACACACTGCAAACAGACAAAGTTCCTCTCTGCCATATCAGATTATGAGTCCCAAGGTTTTTGGGGTCACATTGATTGCCCCCTCTTGTTTAAAGAAACAGTCTTAAAGTCTGCAGCTGCCTTTTCAGTTCCTTTCTGTACCTTTAACTTCAAACTTTATATTATATCCTTTTGGTGACACCCTGATTTCCTGTATTTTTTTACCGATTCAACTCCAAAAGATCCATGAAATGTTACCAAGAAATAGAAAATTGAGAAAGTCAGTGTGTTTGTGAAAATGTTCATATTTTTTAAAGCCATCTCTTGGTCAGTGAACCCTGATCCATGGAGATTCGAGCTACACTGAAGACTGGGCACCTGAAGGGAACGTCCAGCTGAGAGACAAAGTTTCCTTCTTCCCCAGCAGCAGGCTCAGCAAAGCCAGCGTCACATGAGCTGGCAGGGACCATGTCCAGGACAGGTCGGTACATTTCCAAAACCTTGGAGACCATGGCCTGAGGCTCAGTAGGAGTGACACTCTGTAGACCCGAGTCTAGGAAAAGAAAAGGGATGGACAGTGAACAAGTCAACACAACCCACTCCTTTTCACTGGGGGGTTGCAAAAATGAAAACAAAATCCTCAACATTTTAGCTTTGGGTTTAGATTTCCATTGAAAACCACAAAGGTTTTTTGAGAAATTAAAAAAATCCTTCAGCCCAGGCAGCCCGAGGTGCCGGGCTCCCTGGCAGGCTGACACCTCAGCCACCTCTTGCCTCATGGCCTAGGCTCTCAATGCTCTGCTGGTTGCCTCCTCCCTTGAAGGCCCCCAGCAAAAAGAAACAAGCACATGCCTAGCAGAAGACGGTTTTGATTAATCGACCTTTGGGTTATGGACCCACCACGCTTCTGCTGTGTCACTCTGCTGGCTCTTTACCTACAGCCTCCAGCACCCACACTTGCCTTGCGAGCTCTAGCGCTGGCAGGCAGATACGCAGGCTGCTAGGCAGCAGCTTTGGTAACAGCAGACATATGTCTCCGTGGCGCAATGGGTCAGTGTGTTTTGCTGTTAATTGAAAGGATGGTGGTTTGAGCCCACCCAGGGATGGCGATAACCCCTAGCTCCTCAAGACCTGCTGGGAGCCACAAAGGCCACCTCAAACCCATCTCTCTTGGCCTCAGTGGTTTCAGCTCAGACCCGAAGACTGTGCTGGATGCGACTCAGAAATCCATCTCCCAACACCCATGCCGGAGGCTCAGGCTTAATCCTCAAGGCTGAACACAAAACCTTCAGCCAGGCGTGTTTTGCTCCATTCCCGCCTCCGCCCAAGCGGCAATGGAGAAATGTAGGAGACACGCTGGCTAGAAGACACCTCCCTCTCATTTCTCTGTAGGCTGTGACATTATTAATGTAACCCTTCTGCCCCTCTGAGTTGGCAGCAACAAGGGCCGGGTTCAGTATCCAGGGGTTCCGTTTCAATAACCCAATGCCAAACCAGCTCGAGCCCCAACCCAGTGACCTGGGAAAATCTTACACACACCCCTAGGCGCCTCAAAGAGGCAATGCTTCCCCTCTCGCAAGCACAGAGTCTCGGTGTAGCAGAAAAGGTTTAATACATGAGATAAACAACAAACACTTAAATTGGGAAAAACACCTCAACTAGAGTTCATAGACCAAACCGTGAGCAAAGACCCACCCCAGGAAATTGGGCTGTGTCCTCTTTCCTGGGCTCTTGAGTCCAGCAACCCCCAAATCACCCACAGTCCCAAAAGTCCCACAATCCCAAAAGTCTCTGTCCTGGGTCAGTGCAGCCCCAAAGTTTGAGGGTCTATCTGCAGAGCCCCCCCCCAGCCTGGGTAGAAAGGGGCACCTTACGTGGTCCAGGGCCAACTGCCCTGCCTCTCCGTGGGTTCTGCTCCCACCTTCTCCATGAACTGCTCCGCTTTACCAGCCGCTCCACTCTGCTCCTCCAGCCGTTCTTACAAACTGCTCCGCTCCACCAGCTGCTCTGCTCTGCTTGCTCTGTGTGCCGCTCCACCCGTCTCACAGCTACTCCGCTCTGCCAGCCGCTCTGCTCCACCAGCTGTCCCGTGATCCGCTCCAGCCATGCCCACAAACTGCTCCACTCCGCCAGCAGCTCTGTTCCACAGTATAGCTTTGGGCTCCCCACTAGTTAGCACAGTACTCAGTGCTCTCAGCTCAGTAATTTCAGCTCTTTAGTGATTTTCAGCTCTTAGTGATTCTAGCTCATAGTAGGGGAGCCCCAGTGCTAGTGCACCATTAGCCTAAAGTGAGTTCAGCTCAGTAATCTGTAGCTAGATCCATAAGGAAATAAAAAAAATCAACTCTAACACTCCACAGTGGAAAGAGAAGGGGATAAAACTGGTGCTTCTGGCTCTACAAGGACACTGCACCACCAGACACAAATACCTGTCCCCAGGCTCTCTCAGTTCTCTGGGTTTTGGAACCCATGTCCCTTGTCTAGCAAGTACCACCCAACTGAGGGTGAGTCATATGTCACCAAGCAGTCCCACAGCTCGGCAGTCTGGGATAGGGTAGGCGTGCCTATGCAAATACACTCTCTGAAATTCTATCCACCAGATGTCAGTGTAGAGCTTATCCTGACACTGCTTACATCAATATCAACTGGGACCATATAGATCATTGCTGCCACCACTATTATATATTTGCAGCAAATATTGTGCAAAAGTTGTCATGTGAGGTGTCTGTGACAAGGTTATGATTTGCTGGTTATAATTATACTAGCTGTATGTGTGTACTATTTTTGTATCTGAAATTATGAATATGGGCTATGTACTTGTATCTCAAATGTATTTGATTTCAAGTAGCCTCAGTGATGTATTTGGTCAGCTTCTTGAGAAGGGACTATTCTCAGTAAGTGCCCAGTCAAGAAACGCTTCACTGACAATGGACTTTGGAAAATGCCAATCCACATCTGAGCTTTCCTGGGAACATTCAAACTAACATGTAAACAATGGCGTAGGCCTGCAAATTGAATCATGCATGGACATGTGACCTGCCCATGTGACTCCAGACTCCATCTTGCTGCTGTGATTTTCCTAGGTCAGCCCTAGGACCAATCCTATTCAACTTATTCATAAATGATTTGGAGAAGGGGGTAAAAAGTGAGGTGGCAAAGTTCACAGACGATACTAAACTGCTCAAGATAGTTAAGACCAAGATAGTTTATTGGATGGGTGGGGTTCTGTGGCCTGCCTTGTGCAGGAGGTCAGACTAGATGATCAGATTGGTCCCTTCTGATCTATGAGTCTATGAGTCTATGAGACCAAAGCAGACTGCGAAGAACTTCAAAAAGATCTCACAAAACTAAGTGATTGGGCAACAAAATGGCAAATGAAATTTAAGGTGGATAAATGTCACGTTGGAAAAACATAACCCCAACTATACATACAATATGATGGGGGCTAATTTAGCTACAACTAATCAGGAAAGAGATCTTGGAGTCATCATGGATAGTTCTCTGTAGCAATGAATTGACACATATGACCCCAAGATGAGATCATTAATACACTAACCTGAGGAGAAGGACACCCCAACACTAGTAGGGAGAGGAAATACAAAAAGGGAAGAGGGGAGAAATCCCTACTGAACATGCATTACACCTAGCGATGGTGGCAGAACAGATTATCGGCTACACAACCCAAGAACGGGATCTGCATGTTGCTGTAGACAGATCAATGAAAAGCTCCACTCAATTCACAGCTGCCAGCAAAAAAGTTAACATCAAGTTAGTATTCATAAGGAATGGGCTGGAGAATAACACCAAACATTTGTATACAAACCAAGGGGGAAGCCTCCAATACCCTGGGACCACCCTGCCTACTACAGCGCTGCACACAGGATATTTTATATCTATCTTTGAGAACTGGGGAAGAAATGGGTCTAAAAAGAAACATTTGCTAATGAGAGAAAACCATCTGAATATGAAGAGATTTTATATTAAGTGAGAGTAATTGGACAGTGGAAATTCAATTAGCAGACAGCAATAATTCCCGCCCCCCCACCCCACACACACCATTCACATGGCAGCAGGGAGCCCTTTGGGGAGGTGCTTTAAGAGGGTACGTGAGGGGAGTGTGGAGCAGGAAAACTTCCTGGCAGTGGGGAGGAGGCAGAAGCAGGGGCAGGCAGGTGACTGGCAGCTGGGGGTAGCAGTAGCCAGGACTGTGTAACCTTGTGCTGGACAGTCTCCACTGCGGACTTTTTCCTCCTGTCCCCTTCCTTGCCAGCAGAGAATGGCCACCCCATCCCATCCCAGAGGCAGCTGTGTCTCAGGGCTCTGCAAACTGCATCCATTAAGCCCCTTCTCATTTGGGGAATGATTCAGGACAATTTCCCAAAGAAAGGAAGAAAATTTGCTGCAGGTCAAACGGGTGTGAAAATATCCCAAATCTGAGATTGTTAAATTAACATTGGACAATTAAAGAGAAAATGGGGCAAAATCTGAAAAGGAGACTAGAGAAAGTGTCAATAATTGCTCCACCAGCACCGACCCCTCATGGAGCCCTTGCTGCTTTTAGAGCTGAGAGGAAACTTCCTCTCTCTGATGCCTGGCCATACTGGAACTGGTGACCCAGTGAAGCTGACTTGAGGCTGATGCAAGGTAAGCAAAGCTGAACCAGCTGCCCAGGGTATGGAGTTGGAAGTTAGAATGGGGGGGTGGGCCTGGGTTCCCCTACATCAGTGGTTCTGAACCAGGGGTACGTGTACCCCTGAGGGTACACAGAGAACTTCCATCAAGGCATCTAGTTAATTGCCTCATTTTACCACAGGTTACAGAAAAAGCACCAGCAAAGTCTGTATGAACTGACATCCCTGCACAGAGAGTGACTCGTACACATGGCTCTGTGCCCCAGGCACTGACAGGGGAGCGCAGGGCTCACACCCCCGGGGTGTATGGATAATTCTCAGGTACAAGGAGATGGTTGCCAGCCTCGCGCAGTCCCCGGGTACGGGGACAGGCAGCTGTTTCCAGATTGGACACTCGGGGCCCACAAGTGACCTGCTGCCTGACACCAGCTCCTGGACTTGCCTCTTGGGCAGGAGACTCCCCATCCCCATCCCCACTCTACCCCCTAACCTCCACTCCCCTCCCCGAGCTGGGGGAGAACCCAGGAGTCCTGGCTCCCAGCCCTGCCCACCCCCATATTTCCATAGGGCTCCACCAAACGCCCCCCCCCGAGTGGGGCAGCCCCGCGGGGCACATCGGGGCGGCACAGACGAGGCCAGGGGAGAAGCAGGCGCCCGGCAGCCCCCACCACACTGGGGGGCGCCGCGCTGCGGGGGGAGGGCAGGCCGAGACCCCGGGACACGAGAGCTTGGGGAGAGCGGGGCTGGGGCTCTCTGGGGGGTGGGGCGGGAGGTGTGCAATTGACCCAGGGACCCGCCCTTACCTGGGCTCGATAGGACAGAAACGCCCCGGAAAAGGCTGGGAGTTGTAGTTCCTGGCTCGTCTCAGAGCGGAATTTACGAGTGGTTGCTCAGGCAACGCCACCCCCTCCCGGTGCACACTGGGAAGTGTAGTTCTCCCTCTCACACACGGCCTCTATTGGAGGAGGGGCCGTAGCTCGTCAGGTTCGCCGCGCCCCTCCCCTAGGCTTTGCTCCCTCCCCCCCCCGCCACGGGGAGCCAGTGAGGGGGGCACCAGTGGGACACAGGCTCGGAGGCAGCCCACCCAAGCGGCAAGGGAGAAGCGGACGAGACACACCGGCTCAAAGACGCCTCCCTCCCACTTCCCTGTAGGCTGTGCAAAGCTCTTGTCCTGCCTCATGCCTCGTCAGGAAAGAGCAGCCATGCTGCCCAAGCCTGAGTCACGTGTGCAGCCTGGCCCGCCCCAGCTGATGGTGCGCAGAGCCACGCGAGTGAATGGCAGGTCGAGTCGGTAGCCTCGGCTCTTTCCCCTGACAGCCACACAGCGCTGCCCAGCTCCCCGAGAGCCTCCCTCGTGTTCTCCCGCAGCCAGCCAGGGTGGGTGGGAAAAGGGGACCAGGAAGCACTGCAGCCTCATTCTGGGACAGGAGGCCCTTGCCACACCCAGACCTCCCTCTTGCCTTCAGCCCAGGCAGCCAGAGATGCCAGGGAGCTCCCTGGCAGGCCACCGCCTCAGCCACCTCTTGCCGCTCTGCTGGTCACCACCTTGCTGGAAGGCCCAGAGGGAAAAGAAAGAAGCACACATGTAGCAGAGGAGGGCTTTGACCCATTGACCTCTGGCTTATGGACCCAGCACGCTGCTGCTGCGCCACTCTGCTAGCTTTTCACAGCCCTGCCACCCAGCCAGCAGTATCTGGATTAGTGCCTTATGAGCTCGCGCGCTGGCAGGCAGATGCGCAGGATGCTAGGCAGCTGCCCTGGTCACAGGATTTTACAGTGTCTACAGGGTAAAAGGGATCTATTTGAGGTTTGGACCCCACTGGGAGCTGGGTAGCTGAGTGCCGGAGACGGGAGCACTTCTTAAACTGTTTTCAGTTAAGCCTTCAGCTCGTGGGGGACGAGGTTCAGCCTTGGATCCGTGTCTGCAGCAGGCAAGAGCCTCTGGCTCAATCGGCCCTGCTCGCTGTCTTAGCAGACTAAAACCTGGAGCAAACGCACACGCCTTGCAAAGGAGCAGGAGCCGAGATCTCGAACAAATATCAACATTTTATTAAGATGACGTTCAAAGAAAAAAAAAGTGTACGGTACAGCATTTAGGCACAGAAGTGTCTGGTGATCAGGGAACAACGTACAGATTACCCAGGGGGTGCGAAGTTCAGTTTAAGATCAGGTGGCATAAGGAATACATAATCTGCAATAGCCCCGACTAGGGGCAAAAGGTTAATGTATAGACATTGAGTCAGGAGGGTATGTTGTCCATGTGAGGGCTAAGTTCAGGTGTGGAGTATAACGAGCAGATAGGACGATGAGGATGGATTAACCCGCATTTGGTGAGTTTTAACATTCAGTGTTTTTGAATTTTTGCCACAATCTAGTTTAAGCAGGGTCGCTATGAACTCTACCCTGCCATCTGTTGGTGATCTGTTGAAAGGCCTTTTGAGGCTTATGTCATTTGCATGGTTCCACCCACCCCAGATTGCATGATGGGAGTGCTTGTCCAAAGGGTCATTTCAGCTGCTGTGGGATCCCCAGTCTCTTTGTTATTGGGGCAGGAGTAATGCAGTGTATTTTCCTGTTCGTTTTGGATCAAGGAGAGAGTAACTGTACCTGACATTTGAGGCCTGAGAGCTTCACCCTCGCCTGTAAAGTACTCACCATTAAGGAGTCTGGGTTCTGAACACCCAATGCTTGTGGGGGATAGGAATGGATGTTTGTTGGTGCTTTTTGGCTTGTACGTGCTGGTTTTGTTCTTTCTGTTTCAGGTGTGTAAAGACAGCAGCATTTTTGAATTTGGTTGTAGAGGTGGTGCATGTGCCACAAAAATTGTGTCCCTTCCTCTCAGCTCTGGTCACAGAGTCTAGAATTTGCATAAACCCATCTGCTGATCTATGACTAAGAAGCTGGTTACAGAGATAGTTCATGTGTCACAAAAGCTGTATCCCACAGCTGATCTCCCAGAGTCCAATCTGCAAAATTTTCTGGCTTTCTGAGTGGTAAGGAACATTTTCCCCAACTATGGAATTATTTACAGCTTTCAGTGTGAAAATGAGATCAAAGCTCAGCAACTTAGGTATGTCTAAAAATTGCATTTAGTCATTAATGATTTTATCTGTGGCATAGAGCCAAATATGTACTAGAACTGTAAAAAGCTCTGTTTTTAAACTAGAGAGATATAAAACACATAAAATGTGCATTTAGAGGTTTCATAAGAAATCCATAGTACTACATACAAATATTCCTTATCAATTTCTTTTATTTCACTGTGCTTTGGAATCCATGTCCCTTGCCTAATGAGTTTTATGTAGGTTCGGTGAGTCCTGAAATCATGAACTGCTAAGTTCCGTTCTACTGTCTTTGATTCATATCACCGGAATAACTGCACTTTATTACCCCTGCCCTAATAAGAAAGAGACTGGGGATCCCACAGCAGCCGAAATGACCCTTTGGACAAGCACCCCCATCATGCAATGTGGGGTGGGTGTGACCATGCACATCAGCAACAAAAGACCTTTACAACAGATCACCAACAGATGTCAGGGTAGAGTTCATTTTCACCCTGCTTACATCCTCCCCCCAGCCAAGAATTGGTGGTCCTGATAAATCACATTCTCTATTATACCAACTCATTGGTATTGAATGTGAAGTTATTGCTAGCAAAAGTAGCCACCCATCTCTGCCTTGTAGCATCCAGCTTAGCCCTTGTTAACACATGTCAGTGGATTGTTCTCTCTCCACACCTGAAACTCAGCACCACACAAGTAGTCTCGAAATTTCTCAGTGATGGCCCATTTCAAGACCAAGAACTGCTGCTGGTGGATGGGATAGTGAGTTTCGCTATCAGACAGTCCTTAGCTGGCAAAGCCTACAGATTTACATTTCCTTCCACTTCCTGGTATGGGACTGCTCCCAGACCCTCCAAACTGGCATCAGCATGCAGGAGAAACGGTTTGTTTGGGTTAACAAGGACTAGGACTGGCACATGAATCAGGCAAATAATTATTTCCCGTAAAGCCCTGACACTTCTCTCATCCCGCCATGTCCCAAATGGAGAAGAGAGGAGCCCCTCCCGTGTCCCAGGCCAGGAACACCAGATTGGAGTGGGTGGGGGAGAGAGAGCGAATGAGGTGTTCATGACTCAGTCCAGGTCTGTTAATACTGCAAAGGAGAAGATTTCTTTCCTCAGTCCAGGTCAACTGGAATTGTTGTTGCAGTGTGGGAGAGATGTTTCTCATTTGGTTCATAGATGCTTTAGTGAGAAGGGACAGGCAGAGGTTTCTTCTTCCCTCTGCAGCTCAAATCACACACTTCTTTTCTGCTTTTTGCTCCAGCTTGATTTCTCTCTTGCATCTCAATTTTCTCTTTCCTGGCCTCATTCCAGAGCATTCACAGCCCAATTCTCTATCCTAACCCTGAGTCCTCTGCTACACCCTCAATGTCTCATTCTAACCCCACCTCAGAGTCTGCACCCCCAGAGCCAGTGCCTTCATCCATCTGCACTCCAACTCTGTCCCATATAGCCCGATTTAGGGTGTACTAATAATATTAATTTGGATAATTTGATGAAAAATTAATTTATTAGCTTACATTTTATTTAATTTAATTGAGTTACAAAGTTACAGTTGCATTCCTGCTATTCAGAAGATACATATGGCATTATATGCAACAAAGTTTCGGTTAATATACTCACAGCCTTCCTTGATAATGTTGTGGTAAGAGACACAGGACCAGCCTTGCAGTTCAGGTTTCTCAATTCTTAAGTGAAAGATGCAGTGCTAAGAAAAAGCTGGTGTTACTTAGGGTTTACTTGAATATGTTAAACTTAAAATCAAAACCTAATAAACAAAGACTAAAAACGTAGGGAAACCGAACTTATCCTACTTCCCTTGAAACTTAAAGTTTAAGAACAAGTACAGCCTGCTGATAGTACATAGAGAGAGAGTGGAGGAAGTAAGTCAGAATGATAGAGCAAAGTGCTCTAGCGAGGTGGGTTACCTCTTTTATAGGGCACAAGGGCCGGAAATCCTTCCTCCTATGCCCAAATTTCATTCCTCACCCACAAAACATTAGGGTACATTTACTTCATACGCTAGTATGTTTGTGCTTGTTGATGACATGTACATATGCACATAGGTTCCCTTGTGGTGTATCTGTTAAATCTGTGGGTACAACACTGAAAAAAACCCTATGCCATTCTCCATTGTCAATTGGTCTAGGTAAAGGTCTTGGACAGGCATGGGTACTTATCTATTTAAGTAACATGATAAAGGTCCATTTGCCTCTCTGAGTAAAAGGTCACAATATAGATATGCTAACTTTGCCTTAGCTTAACATACAGGATATGGCCTGTAGGTTCTCGTAAGTCATGTGTCTCAGTCCCCTAATCATTTTTATTGCCCTCTGCTGGACTCTCTCCAGTTTGTCCACATCCCTTCTCATGTGGGTCCCAACCCCAAAAGTACTCACATTTCACCCCATTGGCCCCAAAATGCCAGCTTTTAATATGTAAATAGGGTGCTGTCATGGTCAAGTCACTCCCGAGCTCTCCAGCGGAGCCTCCTGGCAGAGAAGAAGGTGAAAATTAGCCAGGACGTCACTCAGTGAAATCCCTGTGCTCCCCACAGGTGGTATCGGAAGGCTCTAAGATGGCTCACTTCCCTTTCTCTCATCAGCCTCAGGCCCCAGGGTTACAAATGCACAAACCAGTTGGGATTCTCCCCTGGCGTCAGGGTGTGGGGCTGCTCTGAGGGGATGGACTTGCTCACTTGGGATATTAGTGCAAAGATACAATTTCAATTTCTCTTAGAGAAATTGGAGGGCAATTTATATTTGGTAAAAATCTTATTTAGTGAAAGGAAAGCTGCAGTGACAGCCTGGTTACTGGCGTGCAAAACACCTTCCTCCTGGGAGAAACAAGAAGTTAGAATTAGAAATTTACATAGTTTGTTCCAGTGTTGGTACAAGTTTAATTTTGCTTCTGTGTAGGTTTGTTTCAGGCTATGACCATTTTGGTTTATTGGGTTGTTTTGGTTTTTTCAGTTGGAATGGAGCTTTTAATTGACATTATCTGGATTTGAATGGCTGATCTGCAACACCAGTTTTGACATAGTTCTGCATATTTTATACAGATTTGACCAGTATTCAAGGATTCAGTTCCTTTATAGGAAGTTTTAGTGGTCATGCTTATTTATTTGATGTTATTTTATCATTCTGCTGTAGCACACTTTTTTGATAAAATGTTGAAATTATTAATTTACAGCATTTGTTAGTTTTTATTTTTATAAACAAAGTTTTTCTTAATATTTGGGTTTTAAATTAAGCCTTGTTTTTTGTTTCAATTTTCATTTAGGTTTTGGTTACTGATGGGATCTTTAAGAAAACTTTGGATTCAGTACTAAAATTTGGACAGATTTAGAATATTTAAAGTAAACCCTGTTTACTCTTTTATTTTAATAAAGTTTGTATTGCTGTAAACCCTAGCCGGGGGGAGAGGAGATGAGCCTGGCCTTTAACTGAGAAGGAACAGAGGCATGGCCCCCATGAAGGGTGGGGCCAGGTGATGGGGGGCACAGCCCCCCAATTTTTTTTGTCTCGCCCATCGGAGTCCCCCACTAAAAGAGAAGAGTCTGATGCCACCTCTGCTGGTCACTGGGTGTCACTGCTGCTCCATGGGAAACATGCTCTGTGCCTTACCAAGATTGGTGGGAAACACACTCTGTGCCTTACCGTGACTGGTCCGTGGGTGTCACTGCTCATAGAGAGCACACACATGCTGTGCATTACGCCTCCTGACCAGTGGGTGTCACTGCTGTATCAAGGGAAGCACCTTCTGTGCATTACTTTGAATCACCAGGAGGTGTCACTGCTGCTCCAAGGGATACATACTCTGTGTGTTACCCTGATTGGCCAGTGGGTGTCACTGCTGCGCCAAGGAAAACACCTTCTGTGCATTACTCTGACTGCCCACTGGGTGTCACTGCTGCTCCAAGGGAGACATAAGAGCGGCCAGACTGGTTCAGACGCAAAGTCCATCTAGCCCAGTATCCTCCTGTCTTCTGACAGTGGCCAGTGCCAGGTGCCCCAGAGGGAATGAACAGAGCAGGAAATCATCAAGTGATCCATCCCCTATTGCCCATTCCCAGCTTCTGGCAAACAGAGGCTACAGGCACCATCCCTGCCCACACTGGCTAATAGCCCTTGATGGATCTATCCACCATAAACGTATCTAGTTCTTTTTTGAACCCTGTTATAGTCTTGGCCTTCACAACATCCTCTTGCAAGGAGTTCCACAGGTTAACAATGCAACTGCCCTGAGTTTACCACCCCCTCCCCTGGCCAGGTTGTATATGGAAAAGAGGATGAGGATGAGGAGAGCCATGATGTGTCTGTCACTGGCTGGTGCCTCAGTTTCCTCTAGGCAGCAGTGCTGCAGGCTCCTTTGGTCTGTGCCAATGCAACTGTGTCTGGGGAAGGGGAAGTAGAGGCTCATGCTTCCCAGCCCCACACCCTATCCCCAGCAGCTGGGGAATCCAGGCCAAATTTAACCCTGGTAGCTGGGCCGGGATTAGCCTGGGCTGGGGTAGGGCTGGGGAGGAATTGGGAGGGAGACAGATGCACCTGGTGTGAGGGAAGATCCTCCCATTCCCTCCCAACCCCCTTCACTCCTTGCAGCATAGCACCCACTAGCATTTCTTTCTCTGTCATGGGAGATGTCTGCTGCCTGCTTCTCCCTTAGCATCGTCTCTCTCCATCCTGGGGCACTGGCATTGCCCAGCCTGTGCAAACAGGCAGGCCCTGGTGTGCCCCATGGCACTGCCCTGCAATTGTGGGGGCAGCTGCTGGATGGAGCCATATCGAAATATGGGGATGGGCAAGGCTGGGGACCAGGACTCCTGGGTTCTCCCCTCAAATGTGGGAGGGGAGTGGAGGTTAGGGGGTAGAGTGGGGGAAGGGCAGGGCTGGGATCCAGGAATAATGCTTTTTCTGGTTTTCTCCACCTGCTGCAGCTGCCTCGGTCCTTTCAGTGTGTTTCTTGTTCCAAATTCATTTGCTGACTTGTGTAACTCACCCCAGAGGTGGCTGCATCTCAGTGTTGGGTGAGGCACCCTTGGCTTCATCACCTCTTAACCGTGTCTCTCTCCCCCTTCGGGTGACCCTGCAGCACTCGGCAAACATCCACAAGATCATGGGGCACTTTGAGCACTGGGCAGGCAGGGGCCAGGTGCCCAGCCCTCCCTCCAGAGAATGGGACCCAGCACAGTTTACTTTTTACAGGGATTAAAAAGGGGCAAAGGGGGGCAAATCAGAGGAGGGGGTGGCCAGGGTCTGAGCAGGGGGTGGAAATTGACTGGTCGGGGAGTCAAGCAGCTGGAGGCAGAGTTAGGAGAGGGACTGAAGGGCAAAGTCAGGGAGGGGGGAAGGGGCCGGAGTTAAGCCCAGAGGGAGGCGCTGCCAGAGGGTAAAACCCTGGCACAGGCAGGGACTGAGGGTTAACAGTGATCCCGGTGGGCTGAGACGCCAGTGTTTGCAAACATGGGTGGGGGGAGCAGAGGGCTTTTTTATTTCCCCTCCCACAGGCAGCACCTCTCAGCATGGGCTTCCCAGGGCTGGGCTCTTAAAGGCACAGGCATCCCACTGCCTAGACACTGCAGCGCCGCTCTGATGTAACCTACTGAGCTGCTGCAGTAGGAGACTCAATTCAGTGAAACTGGGCATTCCCTATACGCCCCCCAGTCAGGGGGCTGTACACCCCCTTCCCCGAATTTCCCCAACACCCCCTCCCTCAGTGGTCAGGTAGTTACATGCAGCGCTGCCAATGTTGGTTCCATTGGTTGCAAATTTGAATGGAAATTGAAACGTCAATATACACTTTAAAAGCAGATACAACGTATGAAAACTACTTGTACCTGAGAAAGTAAAATAGGTTTGGAAAGTCTGGACAAAGCCGGGTTTCCTCACCCAGCTGTGGTGTTTGCTGACAGTGTCGGTGCATTGGCTTCTGCAGTGTTGGCCAACCTTAGAATTTCAAATGATGATTTGTAAGCGAGGTGTGAATGAGCTCTCCCCTGACAGCTACTGATGACCAGGGTTGGGAGGAGGCTTTGGGACCAGACTGTATTTAAATGAACTCACCTACTCTGCGGAGGTATCCAGCGGACAGAGCTGGGCTGCCTCTGCTCTAGATGCCCGGAGGAGGGAAGGTGTGTGGGGCTCCAGCATGGGACTCTTCCTCCCTGCTGCCAAGGCCTGCCTATTAATCCCTGCCCTGGCACTCCTTTCTTCAAGCGCCATGTGGGCCATAGGAAAAGTGTGGTAGGAAGCACAAGGGCCAAGCTTGTGGACATCAGGTGCAACAGCAAGAATCCCAACTATCAGGGTAGCAAGTTCTAGAGCCCTAACCCATTGTGGCCATCCCAGCCAAAGACCTGGCTCTAGGAGGTGTGAGTCACCCAGCAGGAGGGGAAAGATTCACTCTTACACAGCTTGAGACAGGGAAGTTGAGCTCTGGGGCTTTACCACAAGCATGGGTGGCATGCTTGTAGAAATTTTGGTGGTGCCCAGAACCCGCCCCCCAACTCCGCCCCCCAAACTCCACCCGCACCTGCCTAAGATGCTGGGAGAGGGTTTGGGGGGGAGGTCTGGGGTGCAGATCCTCGGCTGGGGATTAGGGTGCAGGAGGGGTGCAGGGTGCAGGAAGGGGTGAGAGGTGCAGGATCTGGGAGGGAGCTTGGGAGTGGGAAGGGGTGCCCCCTCTGGAAGGGAGTTTGGGGATAAGAGGGAGTGCAGGGCTGAGGATGAGGGATTCATGATGCAGCTCAGGGCTGGGGCAGAGGATCAGGGTTGGGGCTGAGGGAGCTCAGGGCAGCCTGCCTTGCCATTAGTGAAGGGCAGGCATTAGGACCCCAGGGGAAGCAGACAGCAGTTCTGCCCAGAATCCCTCTACTCCAGCAGCAGGAGCAGGCAGGGGACAGGCACATGCTGCTTTTTGTCAGGCAGGGATGCAGTGTGGGACATGCAGGGGCCAGGGGAAGAGACCCAGCTCCAAATATTGCTGGAGCAGGGCCCCCAGCCCTGAATATTCCTGCAGCCCGAGCACCACAAATGTATATAACCTGCCGCCTATGACCACAAGCCGACACAAGGTCTCACTGAGATTTGAACTCAGCTTTCAGGATTCAGAGTCCTGAGTGCTGCCCATTACACCATGGGACCAGCTTGGGCTGCCTTCTCCGCACATCGGTGACCCTCATGGGGCTGCTCGTGTAAGGGGGCCCTTGGCCCTTTACTAAAACTTACTGTGTGTGGGGGGGGTGGTTGGTTGGCTAGTTCCCAGCACCAATAGAAGGGGGAAGGATCAATGGGAAATCAGGACCCTGAGACTGACAGTCCCCAGGGACAATGGGCAGAGGCCAAAGCTCCAAGTTAGCTGCACTGACAGGCCAGGCAGTGTAGTGAGAGAGTCACCAGGCCAGGGAGTCCCATCCTCCATGTGAGCTGGAACTGCCTGGGCGAGAGTGGGGCAGAGCTAAGGAGAGAGCAGGAGCCTGAGAAGAGCTGGGGAGCAGAGCTGTGCAGGTGTAGTGCCAGAAACTGCTGCATGTAGGAATTTGCAACCTGTAGCAGTTACTGATACCTGAGGTTGTTCTTATTTGCTGACTTGTCCTAACTGGCTAAAACTTGACAGTGGTTTCTCTAGCAAAGGCCAGTCCCTGGCCCCTTGGTCCAGACATCCCCCTTCATATCAGGCTAGGGTGACCAGATGTCAAAGATGAAATATCAGGACGTGGGGGGCAGAGCAAAAAAAAAAAGCCGGAGGGCCCCCCCCCCCCACAGCCAAGCGGCAGTGGCACAGCCCCATCTCCAACCAACTCTCAGCTCCGACCCCCGATACACCCCCATTTCCCCTCTCCCCTTGCTCCTGGGCCCAGCCTGGGCTCCGAGCTCTGCAGCCGAGCCATGATCCGGGCCCCTCCTGCAGCTCCCGGGTAAGGAGTGAACCTGGCAGGTCCCGGCAGGAGCGTGTCCGCCCCACTTGTATCTCTGCCCCCCGCCCACCTGGGCCCTGCCTGCTCTGTGCTGCCCCCAGCCCCACTGCGCTGCCCCACAGGCTGCAGGGCTGGAGCAGCTTCTGCGCTGTGCTCCCAGCCGTGGTCATGGCCCGTGTCCAAACCTGGGAGGGAGGAAGAATGTCGTGTGCTTGGGGAAGAGGCAGGGCCAGGGTGAGGATTTGGGGAGGGATCCAATGGGGAAGTGAGGGAGTGGGGCTGGGGGCAGGGCCAGGGCCGGGATTTGGGGAGGGATCCAATTGGGGAAGGAGGGGGTCGAGTTTGGGTGGGGCAAGTATCCCTCCAGACTATGCCTGTGTGCCGGAGAAGAGGACAAAGTTATTTGTTTCTCCAGGGTCCCAACCAAACATCAGTCGGGACGCGGGATAAACAAGCAAATATCAGGACAGTCCCGATAAAATCGGGACATCTGGTCACCCTATATCAGGCTTCAAGTTGAGAATCATTTCCCATTCCTGCTCTGTGGAAGAGGAGACTTTTAAACGCGCTCTCTGTGTGACTGCACATGGCTAAGCAAAGAGAACAAACCCCAAATCCCCCCCCCAGTGCTTTGGGAGCCAGGTTTGCGGTGGGAATTCTGTAGTTCAGATGATGTCACGCCTGGGCATTGTGATTCTTTACCAGTTTCTCTGGCATTGGGGCATTTTTTTCTCTCAGAGCTGTGATGGCCGAGTGGTTAATGTGTGGGAGCTAAAATCCAATAGGGTTCTTCTGTGTGGGTTTGAATCCTGCTCACAGTGAAGCCTGTGTTTTAGCCAGTCTCTCACCCGGGCAATACCTCTGTACAACCCCCTGAGATGCTCTCAATTCTCTCCCCACTCCAAGTAAATCCTGCTCTGCTCCTTTCATAGAGATCCCTGGGACATCACCTCACACTGTGTCCCTGAGGTGTCAGGCAAACTCTCAGCACCTGAAACCTCTGCCGCTCACCTGGTGCCCCATAGATCAGCCACAGCCCTGGCTCTGCTCCTCTCTCTAGAGTGCGAAAGAAGCCAAGTCAGCGACTCCATGGGAGCTATGGGGCTGCAGAACCAACAGAGAAAAAATAGGTGCTCAGCGCCCACTGGCAGCCAGCTTCTGCCCCCCCCCAGCCCACTACAGGCCTTGCTGACAAGCTCCTCCTCTTCCCTTTCAGCACCTCCCACCTGCCAGTGATCAGCTGTTCAGTGGGGTTCAGTAGGTGCTGGGTGGGGAGGGGGAGGAGCAGGGACGGGAAGAGCTGGGGGTGGGAGAGGAATGGGGTAGGAAGGTGCAGGAAGGGAAGAGATGGGACGGGATGGGGTGGGGACTTGGGGGAAGGGGTGGGGTGGGGGCAGGGCCTGAGGAGGAAAGGGGGGGATTTGTCCCAGACCCCCGACTCCTCTAGGGCCGGCCCTGAAGGGAAGCACTGACTATTACAGTGACAATAAAACTGACCAGCGTTGCGGGGGAGGCTGAGGGAGATCCGCACTCATTAGGTCTCTTCTCTCCCCCAAGGTGAGCCAGACACTGCTCTCTCCTGGCTCTCACTCTAGCAGCAGGATGCCAAGAAGCCATTTCCCCACAGGAAGTTCATTGAGTGCCCCCCTGGTGCTGGGGGGTGGGGCTGGCAGGGGGTTGATGTCTGCACAGACTCTCAGCTGCCAGGCCGGAGGGGGCACTTGGGACCTTACCAGACTGGCTCAGTGAAGATGGGGGGTTGACAGAGCAATACAGACTCTCTCCAGAGTACGGAGCAGCATCCGCCCATGCAGCCAGTCAATGAGCATTTCCCACAGCCTGAAGCTGAGGGGGAGGCAGCAGCTGCTGTTCCAGCTGCTCGGGGACAGGCCCTGTCAGCGAACAGCCTGTCATAACCTAGTCCCAGATTTGGACCTTAGCGTCCAAAATATGGGGGTTAGCATGAAAACCTCCAAGCTTAGTTACCAACTTGGACCTGGTAAAGCTGCCACCACCCAAAAAATTAGAGTGTTTTGGGGCACTCTGGTCCCCCCAAAAACCTTCCCTGGGGACCCCAAGACCCAAATCCCTTGAGTCTTACAACAAAGGGAAATAAACCATTTCCCTTCCCCCCTCCAGGTGTTTCCTCCCTGGGTTCCTGGAGAGATGCACAGAGGCAAGCTCCGTGAATCTAAACAGAGGGATTCCACCCTCCCTATTTCCAGTCCTGGAAACAGAAGTGCTTCCCTCTTCACCCAGAGGGTATGCAAAGTCAGGCTAGTAAATCTAACACACACGGATTTCCCCCTGACTTCTTCTTCCCACCAATTCCCTGGTGAGCACAGACTCAATTCCCTGGAGTTCCCCACTAAAGAAAAACTCCAACAGGTCTTAAAAGAAAGCTTTATGTAAAAAGAAAGAAAAATACATAAAAATGGTCTCTCTGTATTAAGGTGACAAATACAGGGTCATTTCCTTAAAAGAAATATGAATAAACAGCCTTATTCAAAAAGAATACAATTCAAAACATTCCAGCAACTATACCATGTAAATACAAAAGAAAAAAACAATAACCCCTATTGTTTTATGATCTCTGTACTCACAACTTGGAAACAGAAGATTAGAAAGCAGGAAACAGAAATCCTCCCATAGCCGAGAGAGAGACAGGCAGAAGACAAAGAACAAAGGACTCACACACAAACTTCCCTCCACCCAGATTTGAATAAGTTTTGTTTCCTGATTGGTCCTCTGGTCAGGTGTTTCAGGTTACTTCTTTCCAGGTGAAAGAGACATTAACCCTTAGCTATCTGTTTATGACACAGCCACTTCTTACTCACCACAGCTAACGGTGCAGGGTTCCTCCGGTGGGGGTATGAAGTAGCTGTTTGTTTTCCTTTCCTTTTTGTGTGCAACTGCTGACAAAAACATTCCAGACAGACAAGCAACAGGCCAAAATACTGTCATGCAGCTGCCAAAGTAGCTCAGTTGGGAGAGCATTAGACTGAAGATCTAAAGGTCCCTGGTTCAATTCCAGGCTTTGGCAGACCCTTTCATTCTCCTTTGTGCAGGGGTGGCTTGTTTTCTGGGAGCACAGCAGTGCTTGTACCCAAGATAAGTTACTGATCTTGGGCTCTGCAGTAGGAAAACATAGAATGGGCTTCTGCCCCTAGTTGACCCACCTGACCTTTAATAATGAGAACTGTCTTTCCCAATATGGTAGGAAGAAAGTGAGGCAGGGCAGCCCTCAGGAATGGTGCCAAAGGGCTGCTAGGCAGGGATTGGGGATGAAAACTCCTTTGTGCAGCTGAGCAATGGCAGTACCAGGGAAGGGGCATTTGTAAAAGTGACCCCACACACCTCTCCTGCTCTGGGCACCTAGAGCAGAGGCAGCTGGTGCTGACAGCTCCAAGGGAAGGCTTAAATGCCACAGAGCAACTGAGGTCAGGGCTAGAGGAGGGCAGGACCATGCCTAGGTGTGGCCTTCAGACAGGCACAAAAACACCCAGCCAGGCTGCTCCCTGCCATGCCGAACACCCACTGAAGGTCACCAGCATGCAGGGCAGCTGCTGATGCTCTGTGGCCAACATCACAAGATGGTAGGAAGGCAGGGCCAGCCCCCATGGTGGGGCCTCTGACTGGTCCCACTCAAGGTGCTCACTTTTGCAGTGGGGCAGGAGATTTTTCCCCAAGAGGCTTTTTCCCAGCTGGTGAGAAGCAGAGAAACACCCAGGCTCCCAAGGTGCTATGTAGCAAACCCCCTCAAGCACAGGAACTGGTGCACATTTGGAAGAGGGAAACTGCTCTACACACTAGCCCGGGCAGCCGCCCATTTTCTTTGGCAAGTCAGGAAGGGCAAAGGCTAGACTGGAAGCACCTGGGACTTCTGCCCCAGCCTTCGTGACACCCAACCCTCAACTCCTTCCCAGGGCTCTGGCTGAAGCCAGAGCTTTGGCCTGAGCAGCCAAGAAGAGGTTCCAGCCCTGAAGGGAGCAGGACTTTAAGCCCAAAGGTAAAGCTGGACAAGCACAACCATGAAGGGACTCAAACCCTGTATCCCCTGATCCAAAGTCAGATACCTTATCCATTAGGCCAAGTGGTCACAGAAGAAAAGGCCCTCCAGGCACTTCTTTGGAAAAGGCAGACACTGATACATCTGACAAAGTGGGGATTCACCCACGGAAGCTCATGCTCCAATATGTCTGTTAGTCTGTAAGGTGCAACATGACTTTTTGCTGCTTTTGTAGACTGTGTTTCTCAGGTCAGCTACTGAGAGGGGCCGAGACTCTCTGAGCACAAGAAGTCGAGTTCCCAGTGAGATGTGAGACTTAATTCTCTGGAGCTGAGTGCAGGGCTTTGGCAGGGGGTCTCAGGCATGGGGGACTGTGCTGCAGCAGACGGACCAGCTGTCTAGGTGCGAAGATTTAATCTCACTGAGGAGGAGGAGGAGGAATCCTGCTGACAGGCAGTGTCCAGGACCGGTGCAACCACTAGGCGAACTAGTAGGCCGCCTAGGGTGCCAAGTGGTTGGGCGCACCAAAAAGCACACTCAGAGGAGGCAGTGGAGTGGAGGTGAGCTGGGGCAGGGGGCTGGGGGGAAGTGCGGGGGGAGGGCTGCCTGCAGCAAGTAATGGGGGGATGTGTGTGCAGGTGAACCGCTCCCTGTCCCAGCTCATCACTGCTCCATCTTCTCCCCTGAGCATGCTGCCCCTACTCTAATTCTCCTCCCCTCCCAGGCTTGCTGCACTAAACAGCTGATTGGCACCACAAGCCTGGGAGGCAGGAGAAGTGGAGCGGCGCTGGCGTGCTCAGGGGAGAAGGCGGAGCAGTGGGGAGCTGGCGTGGGGAGCTGCTGCAGCAGGGGTGCCTGGCTCTTCCCCATCGCCCCTGCTCCTGCTCCGCCCCAGTCCTGCCCTCCCACCCCTGCACTCACTGCATGGTAAGTGGAGTGACCCAGCCCCAGCCTGGTCCACTCCCCTGGTTCCCAGCCATGCAGCCAGTGAGTGCTGTGGGGCGGTTCCCTCCTCCCCCCAATCTTGGGAGCCAGCGGAGTTCTATAGCCCTGCTTCTCTCATCCCTCCATCCCCTTCCCTGCCCCCAATATCTCTCTTGGGCTCTGTGGGGCTGGGTCTCTCTCCCTGCCCCTGTGCTCCCTCCTGCACAGCATGTCCTGGGAGTGACTCAGTTTCCCTGGACCAACATCTCACCACTCGACACGTCTCTTCTGTTCCCCACCTCCCTCCACCCCACCCCATTTTCCCTGCACCCCAGGCTGGGTATCTGCCAACCCCATCTCCTCTCCTCCTGACCCCAATATCTCCTGCCCCTATGGGTTTATGGGGCTGGGTCTCTCCCTTCTCTCATCCCCACTCCCAATATCTCCTGCTCCTATAGGTCTATGAGGCTGGGTCTCTCCCTCCCCCATTCTCCCCTCATCCCCTCCCCCAATATCTCCCTGCCCCAGGCTGTGACGTGCTTTGACGTGTGCTGGGGCTGTGACGTGTGCTGGGGCCAGGGCTGGGTTTTTGCTGCCCCAAGCGGCGGGGAAAAAACAACAACCCACGATTGCAATCGGTGGCAGCTCCACTGCGCTGCCTTTTTCCTCGGTGGCAATTTGGTGGCAGCTCCTTCCCTCCGAGAAGGATTGAGGGACCCACCTCCGAATTGCTGCCGAAGACCCCAGCATGCCGCCCCTTTCCCTTGGCTGCCTCAAGCACCTGCTTGCTGAGCTGGTGCCTGGAGCCGGCCCTGGCTGGGGCTGTGACGTGCGCTGGGGCTGTGACGTGCTGTGACCTGCTCACTCCCCAAGGGCAACTCACTCACTGGAAACCAGCAGAACAGAAGGTGTCACGTGTCCGTGGGCGGGGTTATGCAAATGAGCAGTGGCTGGCGGCAGTAGGGAGAGCAGCGAGATGAACCGAAGGAGCCGGGCAGAGAGCATTCTCTGTGTGTGGACAGAATCCGGTGTGGGGAGTTCATGTGGGGAGTGCCTGCACCGGAGTCACTTCAGGGCAGTGATTGCCACTGAGCTACGTAGTGACAAAAGGTGTGTGAATGGGGTATGGTGCCTGGCTGGGAGCAGCTTGTGGTGATAAGAAAAGGGGTGGGAGCAAGAGGTCCTGTCCTAGCAGGGGGTGTATAGCCTGAGAGGGTGTTTTATGGGTGCAAGTAGGTTTGGGGGCTTTTTGCAATAACAAGGGGTGTCTGCAGCTAGAACCCTCCTAACCCCACTAGTTTTCTTGGTGGGGTGGGGTGGTGGATTCTGTCATGTCACAGTCCCTGGGGGAGTAGTTTGAATCATAACTCCAAAGTGGGAGAATAACTCCCCCGACTCCTGCTCAGTCTCCACTAGGGGGCTGGGCTGGGATCTCTAGGGAGGGAAGCACAGGGAAAAACAGTCTCCCCTATGGAACCCAGGAGTCCTGGATCCCAGTCCCCCTGCTCTAGACCCCTTCCACTTCCAGAGCCAAGGATAGAAACCAGGGGTCCTGGTGCCCAGCCGCCTCCCTGCTCTGACCACTAAATCCCACTGCCCTCCCAGGGTTGTACAGGGGTCCCTGGGTCTGTGTCCCAGCTCTGCTAAGGGCCTTGACTGATTTTCCTAAAGCACTTCCTTCTGAATCTAGCCGATGAAGTGGGAATTCACGCACAAAAGCTCTTGCTCCAATACGTCTGTTGGTCTATAAGGTGCCACAGGACTCTTTGCTGCTTTTACAGATCCAGCACATCTGCCCCCCCTGCCCGGTCACTGCCCACCCCCGTGTGGGGGCACCAGCACTGTGCCGAGTAGTGATGGACAATTGTCCAAGCTGGCCAAGGGGAGACGTGTGTGTCCCTGCTGCCCTCTGCTGAGCCCTGCTCTGTGTGTGTGTGCGTCTGTGACACTCTATCAGTGGGTTGCTGGGCTAACCAGTAGGAAATGGCTTTGCAGGATTTTGTATTCTGCAGCAAGTGACACACACACACACACACACACACACAAAGGGACTCACAATCCCAGGAACACTCACACACAACACACCCAGAGGGACATGTTAGTCCAACTCCCAAAGAGAGAAACAATCACACTCCCAGCCACACTCACAATAACCCCCCCACACACACCATAACATTCACAGTTGTGCTCAGAGACACAACTGCACGCAGTTCACTCCCACTGCTCAAATACAAGGACCTCCTGCCCCACACAGCATGTGCCAAGGCCTGTTGAACTCACTGCCACTGGACAGCTACCAATGAGAATGACCCCCTCGTGCTGGATCATCCGCTTGGCCCCCCACTCCCTCTTAGGGCATGCTGTGTGGCATGGCTGGGGATTGTGCAATAGCAGGCTGGGGCCGGGTCACTCCATTTCCTGCAGGAAGTAGCCAGCCCCCTGTCCTCCACAGAGGCCTGGGACCAGCCCCCCTCTGCTTCCCCCACGCAGGCCTGGGGCCTCAGCCTGCTCTGCTCGCCTGGCTCCCAAGTTTGGGGGGAGGGGGGAACCGCCCCACAGCACTTTCCGGCAGCGTGGCTGGGAGCCAGAGGAGTGGACCATGCAGTGAGTGCAGGGGTGGGGGGGGCAGGGCTGGGGTGGAGCAGGGACGGGGACCATGGCAAAGAGCCAGGCAGCCCCCTCTGCAGCAGCTCCCCACCCCAGCTCACCTCCGCTCTGCCTTCTCCTCTGAGCACGCTGGCACCACTCCACTTCTCCGGCCTCCCAGACTTGCGGTGCTAATCAGCTGTTTAGTGCGGCAAGCCTGGGAGGGGAGGAGAATTAGAGCGGGGGCAGCGTGCTCAGGGGAGAAGACAGAGCAGAGGTGAGCTGGGACAGGGAGCAGTTCCCCTGCATGCCCCCACCCCCGTTACTTGCTGCGGGCAGCCCTCTCCCTGAACCCCCCAGCCCCCTGCCCCAGCTCACCTCCACTCCTACGCTGCCTCTTCCCCCAAGACCCCTCCTCTCGCTCACTGCTCTCGGCCCCCTCCCCACCCTCACTCACCCTTATGGTCATTACAAAGGGGCGAGGCAGAGCCCTCCCATTTTGAAAAGTCCTGGGGTGTTCGCTCCTGTTCAGGCACCCCTGGGGCCCCGCACTTCACACAGCTCTCCCTGATTTCAGCTGTTAGTGTGGGAGCCTGACTGCTAGCGCAGACTCGGCAATTTCTTGTATGAGAGACGCTGTCCCAAAGCAGGACTAATGCTTAGACCTGGTGATCAGTGATTTCAGATCTGTTAGTCTGCAGCAAGACTCTACAGTGAGTCTCAGTCAGCTCTGTTATTACACAGGGAAGAACAAAAGGGTGAAATGGTGCCTGGAAGCCTTAAGAAGAATCCACCCCACCAAGTACAACACTTGTCGCTACCTGCTCTCAACCCCACTGAGAATGTTTTGGGGTCACTCCTCGCCTTTATCAACCTAGGGGACTGAGAGACTAGCAATGAACAGGTGCTCCAGTGGTGCAATTGGTTAGGGCACAGTACTTATAGGGCAGTGCTGAGAGGAGATATGCTGAGGCTGTGAGTTCAAGCCTCACCTGGAACACTGGTTTTCATTAGCTAAATGGCTTCACCCCCCTCTTTTGGCCCTGTGGAATGTAGAACTCTAGCCCTGGGAACATTGAAGCAGGGTAGGAATCAAAAATACCCCTTCACTTATTACCTCCTCTCCAAAGCGCAGGTCAGAATCTACAATCCTTTCTCCCCTAACAGCCCCTGTGCCAGGATCCCTCAAGCAGAGCCTGGAGTCCTGCCCATCCTTGACCTCTGAGCCTGGAGGGAGAGGAGCAAGGAGCCATTGTTAGAGGGCTTTCCCTTCCCCCGCCCACTTCCCTGGCTCTTCTAACGGAGACAGCAAGCAGCAAAAGACCAGAAGTGCAGACAAAGGGATGTTTGCTGGGGTTAGTTTCGAAGCAAGCAGATTCCAAAGCCCTTCACACCAGTCAGGCTTATCTCTGTACACCAACATAGTCTGTTCCCCTGTGTTCCCTTCCCAGCTCTGACACCACAGAGCGTTTAACCCACATCCCTACAGACAATTCTTTCCTGGGTGCTGGCTGGTGAGTCTTGCCCACATGCTCAGGGTTTAGCTGATCACCATATCTGGGGTCAGGAAGGAATTTTCCTCCAGGGCAGATTGGCAGAGACCCTGGGGGGGTTTCACCTTTCTCTGCAGCGTAGGGCACGGGTCACTTGCTGGAGGATTCTCTGCACCTTGAAGTCTTTAAACAACAAGTTGAAGACTTCAGTAGCTCAGACATAGGTCAAGGGGTTATTACAGGAGTGGGTGGGTGAGAGTCAGTGGCCTGCATTGTGCACGAGGTCGGACTAGACGATCATAATGGTCCCTTCTGACCTTAAAGTCTATGAGTCTATGAACTCTGACACTGCAGAGTGTTTACCCCACGTCCCCCTTCCCAGCTCCGACACTGCAGAGCCTTGCCTGTGTCCCTGTTCCCCGTTCCCTATTCCCACCCCCTGCTAGCAAGCATGATTCCAATTTCCCTGCCCACTGCCTGTTTGACCCCAGTTTATACAGTAATATTCTCAGCGAGACCTTAACCAATCATTTTACTGAAATGTAATTAACCAATTCTAACCTATTGTAACAGAATTCTCTAACCAATTACATCCCACTCCCCTAATTAACTTAAACCCAGCAAAATTAATTCTGCTGCAGACAGAAAAAATTAGAGGACCAGACAGATTGACAACAGAAAAGCGGGGGCCATAAAGATAAACCTTACAGAAATGACGGTTTCACAACCACAGCCATTGAGAAGGGATAGCTTGCCAGACCGGATGCTCCCTTAAGATCTGTTTCTTTATCTGGTGGTGATGGGCACTATTGGGACAGGATCGTCTTCCTAACAGCCCAACCCCACCTTAGTTCAGTGTGATAGGTTTGGAAGGTGAGGATGTGACCGTTCACTTCCCATTGTATGGCTGCCCCTGCTGTTTAGCCAAAGGCCTTAGCCTACTGCCAAGGTTTTTTCCCCACTCTGAACTTTAGGGTACAGACGTGGGGGACCTGCATGGACCTTTCTAAGCTTAATTACTAGCTTAGATCTGGCAACACTGCCACCATCCAGAAGTTAGTGTCTGGATCACTCCCTGTCCCCCCAAAACATTCCCCTCCCTGGGCAGCCTTGAGAGGCTTCTCCAATTCCCTGGTGAACACAGATCCAAACCCCTTGGATCTTAAAACAAGGAGAAATTAACCATCCCCCCTCCTTTCCCTCCACCAATCCCTGGTGAGTCCAGACCCAATCCCCTTGGATCTTAAAACAAGGAAAAACCAATCAGGTTCTTAAAAGAAAAAAACTTTAATTAAAGAAAGAAAGATAAAAATCATCTCTGTAAAATCAAGATGGAAAATATTTTACAGGGTGCTCAGATTTATATAGCCCAGAGGAAACCCCTCTAGCCTCAGGTTCAAAGTTACAGCAAGCAGAGGTAAAATCCTCTCAGCAAACAAGGATCATTTACAAGTTGAGAAAACAAAAATAAGACTAACGCCTTGCCTGGCTAATTACTTACAAGTCTGAAACATGAGAGACTGATTCAGAAAGATTTGGAGAGCCTGGATGGACGTCTGGTCCCTCTTAGTCCCAAGAGCGAACAACCCCCAAAACAGAGAGCACAGGCAAAGATTTCCCTCCACCAAGATTTGATAGTATCTTGTCCCCCTATTGGTCCTCTGGTCAGGTGTCAGCCAGGTTTATGGAGCTTCTTAACCCTTTCCAGGTAAAAGAGACATTAACCCTTAACTATCTGTTTATGACACCTACGAACAAGGGCTCAGACTGTCCTAGGGAGAGAAGGCCCAGACACAGGCAGACTGGGATTTTGGTTCTTTGTTTTATACCCCTGTCACTAGCTCAGTGATAAAAATACACCTAAGTTCTTAAAGTCTAGGCCTGTACAAGCAGCCTGATTATCTCTATTCTAACAGCCATCGGTCCCTGTGGAAAAATAATCTATTCAGGGTTGTCCCTAGACATTTTGGTGCCCTACACAGCACCCCGTCCCCCAGCCCGAGCTGGCAGAGCGGAGCAGGCTGGGGCCAGGTCACTCCACTTCCCGCCGCCCGGTAATTGCAGGGCAGGCCAGACCCCACACTCACGGGGCGGTGGGAAGTGGAGTGATCCGGCCTCAGCCTGCTGCACTCTGCTTCCAGCCTTGGAACTTGGGCGGTGGGGGGAAACGCCCCCCAGCACTCACCAGCGCTGCAGCAGGGAGCTGGTGGAGCAGAGCAGGCTGGGGCCAGGTTGTTCCACTTCCTACCACCCGGTGAGTGCAGGATGAGACTGATCCCTCCTGCAGTCCACTGGGATGTAGCTCAGGGGAAGGGGCGGAGTGGGGGGGGGAATGGAGTGGAGCAGGGGTGGGAAGAGGCGGCATGGGGGCAGAGCAGGGGTGGGGGCTTTGGGGAAGAGGCGGAGCAGGGGCAGCTTTCCTTGCTGGCTCAGACAGCCGGGGGATCAGGCTGGCCGCTGGAGCAGTACGCAGTTGCGTAGGGCACCAGATAAAATGGGGCAACTTGGTGTCTCCACATCCCTTCACCAGGCAGTGTCCCTGTAGTGTGTGCTGTCTTCGTAGGTCCTTTCTCAGTCTTTCTCACTCTCTTGTCTTGAGTCTCCTGTGTCCCTGCTTTCAAGCACAGACTCACTCTGGCTGTTCAGGAGAGGGGAGGACCATGCCTATGTGTGGCCAGCAGACAGCGACAAAGACCCCTAGCCAGCCTGCTCCCTGCTATGCCAAACACCCACTGAAGGCGACCCACAGACCAGCATGCGGGGCAGCTGCTGATGCTCTGTGGCCAACATCAGAAGAAGGTAGGAAAGCAGGGCCAGCCCCCTGGTGTGGCCTCTGTCTGTTCCTACTCACAGTGCTCACTTTTGCAATGGGGCACGAGATTTTACCCCAAGAGGCTTTTCCCGAGCTGGCGAGAAGCAGAGAAACACCCAGGCTCCCAAGGTGCTATTTACCAAGCCCCCTCAAGTACAGGGACAGGCGCACATTTGGAAGAGGGAAACTGCTCTACACGCCAGCCCAGGGAGCCACCCAGTTTCTTTGGCAAGTCAGGAACAGCAAAGGCTAGACTGGAAGCACCTGGGGCTCATGCCCCAGCCTTTGTGATGTCCAGCCCCCAACTCCTTCCTAGGTCTCTAGCTGAAACCAGAGCATTGGCCTGAGCCACCAAGAAGAGGTTCCAGCTCTGAAGGAAGCAGGACTTTCAGCAAAATGGTAAAACTGCACAAGCACAACGGGACTCGAACTTTCGATCACTGATCCAAAGTCAGATGCCTTATCCATTAGGCCACCTGGTCACACACGAAAAACCTCTCCAAGTACTTCTTTAGAGAAGATGGACACTGTGTTCCTCAGACTCAGGTCATCTACTGACGGGGGCCGAGACTCTCTGGGCACAAGAAGTCGAGTTCCCAGCGAGATGTGAGACTTAATTCTATGGAACCAGGTGCAGAACTTTGGCAGGGAGGCTCAGGCGTGGGGGATTGAGGTGCAGCGGATGGACCAGCTGTCTAGGTGCAGAGACTTAGTCACACTGAGGCACAGGAGGGAGAAGAAGGAGGAATCCTGCTGATGGTCAGTGGCTGTGCAGAAAAAAGGGTGTTGATTCCCCCATCCTAAATGGGCTGGTTGGCTTGACCCTTCTCCCCTCTGCAGAGCATAGTGGGGACTGCTGCTCACCCCCTGTGGGGCAGGAGGGCACAAGTGCAGGGTGTTGGGCTCTGATGCACCTGGAAGGCAGATCTGGTGGGGTGGGGTGGGGTGGGGCGGGGCGGGGCGGGGCGGGGCAGGGCAGGGCAGGGCAGGACCTGTGGTTTACGTTCTGCCTTGCCTGGTGCTGGGCCATTGCACAATCCCCAGCCATGCCGCACAGTGCACCTCAAGAGGCAGGGGGGCAAGCAGATGATCCAGCACAAGGGGAGAGAGGAAATGTGGTTGGTGGGAGGAAAGGCCTTGGGTTGCACTGAGGGAGTGCAGAGCAGGGGTGACACCCCAGAATCCTGCAGCAAAGAGACGTACAGGTGGGCTGCGTGGATAGAAGAGGCAGCGAGCCTTAAAGGGGAATGGGGTCAAATGGTCAGAACAGGTGGGGGTTGGGCTCTATCCCTGACTCTGGCAGCAGAGGTGAGTCTAGAGGTGAGAGCAGGGGGACTGGGAGCCAGGACTCCTGGATTCCATAGTGGTGGCTGTTTTGTCCTGGGTCTCCCACCCTAGAAGTCCCAGCCCAGCCCCCTAGTGGAATCTGACTGGAGGAGGGGGTTGCCCTGCCACTCCAGATTCGTGATTCGAACCCCTCCCCCCATGGGCTCTGACATCACAGAATCTCCCCCCAAGTCAGAAAGTAGGAGCCCCTCCCCGCATGCAGAGGAAGCTAGTGAGATTCTAGGGGGTCTCCGGCAGAGATGATAGCACCCACCAGACACCCACTCATGGTTGCAAGGAGACCCTCCTGCACAGCCCCCTGCTACGCGGGACCGGGGGCGCCCAGCCAGGGTCAGGAAGTATGCTTCCCCTGAGCCCCTCCCCCGTTACTCCAGGATCCGAGCATCTTCCTAATTCGCAGGGTAATTCTCCTCCCAGGTTTGTGCGAGGGTGGGAAGTGCCACCAGCCCCATTTCCCAGATGGGAGAACTGAGGCCCAGAGAGGCTGAGTGATGTGCCCAAGGACACCCAGGAAGTCTGTGGCAGAGCAAAGCATGTTTCTGCCTCCTCACTCCCAGGTCTGGCCTGCTCCTGGGTTCTGGATGGTGCAGGGGTGGGGCCTCGTGGCAACAGGCAGTGCAAGGGGGGGCCTCAGGTGAATGGGTGGTGCAGGGGCGGGGTCCCAGGAGAAGGAGCAGTGGGAGGGCGGGGTCTCGGGGGAATGTGAGGGTGGGGTCTCAGGTGAATGGGTGGTGCAGGGGCAGGGACTAGAGGGAAGGGGCCATGCGGGGGCTGGGACTGGGGCTCCGGTGGAGCATCTGCAGGCATGCCTGCGGGAGGTCCACCGGAGCCACGGGACCACCGGACCCCCTGCAGGGACGCCTGCAGGAGGTCCACCGGAGCCGCCTGCTGCCCTCCCAGCAACCGGCAGAGCGCCCCCCGTGGCGTGCCGCCGTGCTTGGGGCTGCGAAATTGCTAGAGCCAGCCCTGCTTGGGGCAATGTGGAAGCGGGGTTCCAGGTGAATGGGTGGTGCAGGGGCAGGGTCTCAGGGCAATGTGAGGGCGGGGTCTCGGGTGAATGGGCGGTGCAGGGGTGGGGTCTCAGGGCAATGTGAAGGCGGGGTCCCGGGTGAATGGGCGGTGCAGGGGCGGGGTCTCAGGACAATGTGAGGGCGGGGTCCCGGGTGAATGGGCGGTGTAGGGGCAGGGTCTAAGGGGGAAGGGGCAGTGCAGGGTCAGGCTCTCGGGGGGAAAGGGAAGGGGCAATGTGAGGGCAGGGGTGGGTCCTTGGGGAAAGGTCGCAGGGGAGGGGTGCATTGGGGAGAGGCAATGCAGGAGTGTGGATTTGGGGGAAGGGGCAGAGTTAGGGTGGGGTATTGGGGAAAAGGGGCAATGTGAAGGTGGTGCCTTGGAGGAAGGTGCAGGGGCAGGGCTTTGGGGAACGGGGCAGGGATTAGGGGAACAGGTGATGTGAGGCCAGGACGTCGGGGGTAGGGGCAGTGTGGGGGCAGGACCCCAGGAGGAGGGGGGCAGGGGCAGGGCTTTGGGGAATGGGGCAGGGATTAGGGGAACAGGTGATGTGAGGCCAGGACGTCGGGGGTAGGGGCAGTGTGAGGGCAGGACCCCAGGAGGGGACAGGGGCAGGGCTTTGGGGAATGGGGCAGGGATTAGGGGAACAGGTGATGTGAGGCCAGGACGTTGGGGGTAGGGGCAGTGTGGGGGCAGGACCCCAGGAGGAGGGGGCAGGGGCAGGGCTTTGGGGAATGGGGCAGGGATTAGGGGAACAGGTGATGTGAGGCCAGGATGTTGGGGGTATGGGCAGTGTGGGGGCAGGACCTCAGGGGGAGGGGGGCAGGGCTTTGGGGAATGGGGCAGGGATTAGGGGAACAGGTGATGTGAGGCCAGGACGTCGGGGGTAGGGGCAGTGTGGGGGCAGGACCCCAGGAGGAGGGAGTAGGGGCAGGTTGGGGGCAGGACCCCAGGAGGAGGAGGGGGGCAGGGGCAGGGCTTTGGGGGGAGGGCGGAGCTCAGGGAATGAGGAGGATTAATTCGGTTCAGTGGCAGGTTTGTCTGCGGGTGACACTGGCACGGCAGGGGGGGAGTTTAAAGCCGGGCTCACCCGAGGGAGGAGGACGGGGCTGAGTGCCCGGGCACAGCGGGAGTTCGGGGAGTGACAAGGAGCCGGTTACAAGGCTCATCGGACACACCCAGAAACGAGCTCACACCCAGACGGGGGGTTAAAGCCCCAGCGAACAAGGGGCGCTGGGAACATCCCCGCGGTGCAGACAAATGTACCAAGCCACCGGACAGAGACAGACCCGGCACTGACCTGCCCCCCCCCCGGTCCTCGGCCTCCGCCCCCAGCGCCCCCGCCCCCGCCCCCGCCCCGATCAGCTGCTTTGTGCGGGAGGTGAAAGGGGCGAAGCGGCACAGCACGTTCCACGCGGAGCCATTTCATACACTGCACGGGTGGGGCGGGGCTCTCTGGGGGGCGGGGCGGGAGGTGTCAGGTGGACCCAGGGCCCCGCCCTCCCCTAGTTTCGAGACGACGGAAGCGCCCCGGGGCAGGCTGGGAGTTGTTGTTCCTGGCTTGTCTCAGAGCGGAAGTGACGAGAGGATTGCTCAGGCAACGCGCCCCCTCCCGGTGCACACTGGGAACCGTAATCTCCCTCTCACAGGCGGCCTCTATTGGAGCAGGGGCCGTAGCTCATCAGTTCGCTGCGCCCCTCCCCGCTCCCTGATTGGCGGAGAGAGCGCGGGACAGAGACTCGGCGCGTGGGGTGCGGGCCTGGTTCCCTCGCCCCGAGGCTTCGCTGCCCCTGCCCCCTCTGCCACAGGGAGCCGGGGGGCACCAGTGGGACCAAAAACCAAAAACAAGGCTTAATTTAAAACCCAAACATTAAGAAAAACTCTGTTTGTAAAAATAAAAACTAACAAATGCTGAAAATTAATAATTTCAACATTTTATCAAAAAGTGTGCTACAGCAGAATGATAAAATAATATCAAATAAATAAGCTTGAACACTAAAACCTCCTATAAAGGAACTGAATCCTTGAATACTGGTGAAATCGTAATAAAATATGCAGAACTATGTCAAAACTGGTGTTGCAAGTCAGCCATTTGAATCCAGCAAATGTAATTAAAAGCTCCATTCCAACTAAAAACACCAAAACAACCCAATAAACCAAAATGGTCACAGCCTGAAACAAACCTACACAGAAGCAAAATTAAACCTGTACCAACACTGGAACAAATGATGTAAATTTCTAATTCTAACTTCTTGTTTCTCCCAGGAGGAAGGTGTTTTGCACCCCAGAAACCAGGCTGTCACTGCAGCTTTCCTTTCACTAAATAAGATTTGTACCAAATATAAATTGCCCTTCAATTTCTCTAAGAATTTATCTAAGAGAAATTGAAATTCTATCTTTGCACTAATATCCCAAGTGAGCAAGTCCATCCCCTCAGAGCAGCCCCACACCCTGAGGCCAGGGGAGAATCCCAACTGGTTTGTGCATTTGTAACCCTGGGGCCTGAAGCTGATGAGAGAAAGGGAAGTGAGCCATCTTGGAGCTTTCCGATACCACCTGCGGGGAGCACAGGGATTTCACTGAGTGACGTCCTGGCTAATTTTCACCTTCTTCTCTGCCAGCAGGCTCCGCTGGAGAGCTCGGGAGTGACTTGACCATGGCAGCACCCTATTTACATATTAAAAGCTGGCATTTTGGGGCCAATGGGGTGAAATGTGAGTACTTTTGGGGTTGGGACCCACATGAGAAGGGATGTGGACAAACTGGAGAGAGTCCAGCAGAGGGCAATAAAAATGATTAAGAGACTGAGACACATGACTTACGAGAACCTACAGGCCATATCCTGTATGTTAAGCTAAGGCAAAGTTAGCATATCTATATTGTGACCTTTTACTCAAAGAGGAAAATCGACCTTTATCATGTTACTTAAATAGATAAGTACCCATGCCTGTCCAAGTCCTTTACCTAGACCAATCGACAATGGAGAATGGCATAGGGTTTTATTCAGGGTTGTACCCACAGATTTAACAGGTACACTACAAGGTAACTTATGTGCATATGTACATATCATCACCAAGCACAAACATACTAGCCTATGAAGTAAACGTACCCTAATGTTTTGTGGGTGAGGAATGACATTTGGGCATAGGAGGAAGGATTTCCGGCCCTTGTGCCCTATAAAAAAGGTAACCCACCTCGCTAGAGCACTTCGCTCTATCATTCTGACTTACTTCCTCTACTCTCTCTCTATGTACTAGCAGTAGGCTGTACTTGTTCTTAAACTTTAAGTTTCAAGGGAACTAGGCTAAGTTCGGTTTCCCTATGTTTTTAGTCTTTGTCTATTAGGTTTTGATTTTAAGTTTAACATATTCAAATAAACCCTAAGTAACACCAGCTTTTTCTAAGCACTGCATCTTTCACTTAGGAATTGAGAAACCTGAACTGCAAGGCTGGTCCTTTGTCTCTTACCACCAGGTTATCAAGGAAGGCTGTGAGTATATTAACCAAATCTTTGTTGCATATAATGCCATATGTATCTTTTGAATAGCAGTAATGCAAATGTAACTTTGTAAGTCAATTAATTTAAATAACATGTAAGCTAATCAATTAAATTTTCATCAAATTATCCAAATTAATATTATTAGTACACCCTACATCAGGGTACATAGGACAGAGAGTTAGAGTGCAGAGGGATGAAGGCACTGGTTCTAGGAGTGCAGACTCTGAGGTGGGGTTAGAATGAGACATTCAGAGTGCAGTAGAGGACTCAGGGTTAGGATAGAGAATTGGGCTGTGAATACTCTGGAATGAGGCCAAGAAAGAGAAAACTGAGATGCAAGAGAGAAATCAAGCTAGAGCAAAAACCAGAGAAGAAATGTGCAATGTGAGCTGCAGAGGGGAAAAAAAACCTCTGCCTGTCCCCTCTCACCAAAGCATCTAAGAAAAAGATGAGAGACATCTCTCTCCCACTGCAACAACTATTCCAGTTGACGTGGACTGAGGAAGGAAATCTTCTCCTTTGCAGCACTAGCTAACCTGGACTGAGTCATGAACACCTCCCCCACTCCACTCTGGTGTTCCTGGCCTGGGACACTGGAGGGGCTCCTCTCTTCTCCATTTGGGACATGGCGGGATGAGAGAAGTGACAGGGCTTTACGGGAAATAATTATTTGCCTGATTCATGTGCAAGTCCTAGTCCTTGTTAACCCAAACAAATGGTTTCTCCTGCATGCTGATCCCAGTTTGGAGGGTCTGGGAGCAGTCCCATACCAGGAAGTGGAAGGAAATGTAAATCTGTAGGCTTTGCCAGCTGAGGACTGTCTGATAGCAAAACTCACTATCCCATCCACCAGCAACAGTTCTTGGTCTTGAAATAGGCCATCACTGAGAAATTTTGAAACTACTTGTGTGGTGCTCATTTTCAGGTGTGGACAGAGAACAATCCACTGACTTATGTGTCAACAAGGACTAAGCTGGATGATACAAGGCAGAGATGGGTGGCTACTTTTGCTAGCAATAACTTCGCATTCAATACCAATGAGTTGGTATAATAGGGAATGTGATTTATCAGGACCACCAATTCTTGGCTGCGAGGAGAATGTAAGCAGGGTCGCTATGAACCCTACCCTGCCATCTGTTGGTGATCTGTTGTAAAGGCCTTTTGAGGCTGATGTCATTTGCATGGTTCCACCCACCCCGGATTGCATGATGGGAGTGCTTGCCCAAAGGGTCATTTCGGCTGCTGTGCGATCCCCAGTCTCTTTCTTATTAGGGCAGGTGTAATAAAGTGCAATTATTCCAGTGATATGAATCGAAGACAGTAGAACAGAACTTAGCAGTCCATGATTTTGGGACTCACCCGAACCTACATAAAACTCATTAGGCAAGGGACATGGGTTCCAAAGCATAGTGAAATAAAAGAGATTGGAAAGGAATGTTTGCTTTTAGTACAATGGTTTGTTTCTGAAACGTCTGAATGCACATTTTATGTTCGTTGTATCTTTCTAGTTTAAGAACAGATCTCTTTATGTTTCTAATACATACTTAGTTCTATACCACAGATGTAAAGTTTTTAATAACTAAATGCAATTTTTAGATACATATAAGCTGTTGAGTTTTGATCTCATTTCCACACTGTAAGTTGTAAACAACTTCATAGTTGGAGAAAATGTTCCTTACCACTGAGGACAGCAAGAAAATTTAGCAGATTGGACACTGGGAGATCAGCTGTGGGACACAGCTTTTGTGACACCCGAATGATCTCTGAAACCAGATTCTTAGTCACAGGTCAGCAGGTGAGTTTATGCAAATTCTGGACTCTGGGACCAGAGCTGGGGTGGGGAGCAGGGACACAATTTTTGTGGCACATGCACCACCTCTGCAACCAACCTTTGCTACCTCACTCCATAACACCCCACACACACAGAGCAACCTTATACCTCTCAGAACCAAAACAGACCCTGAAAAAGATCAAACAACAGAAGCATTAACAACTCAAAGAGATACAAAAACACTTCTGTCTTTACACACCAGAGACAGCACGAAAGAAACAGGCAGGTACAAACACAGGCCAACAAGAACCAAACAAACATCCATTCCTTCCTCCCCCAGCTTTGGGTCTTTGGAACCCAGACCCCTTAATGGGTGAGTACTTTTCAGGCGAGGGTGAATCTCTCAGGCTTCAAATGCCAGGTACAGTTACTCTCTCCTTGATCCAGAACGAACAGGAAAATACACTGTATTACTCCTGCCCCAATAACAAAGAGACTGGGGATCTCACAGCAGCTGAAATGACCCTCTGGACAAGCACTCCCATCATGCAATCCGGGGTGGGTGGAACCATGCAAATGACATCAGCCTCAAAAGGCCTTTACAACACATCACCAACAGATGGCAGGGTAGAGTTCACAGTGACCCTGCTTAAACTAGATTGTGGCAAAGATTCAAAAACACTGAACGTTCAAACTCACCAAACGCGGGTCAAGCCATCCTCATCGTCGTATCCACTCGTTATACTCCACACCTGAACATAGCCCTCACATGGACAACATACCCTCCTAACTCAGTGTCTGTACGTTAATCTTTTACCCCCAGTCGGGGCTATTGCAGATTATGTATTCCTTATGCCACCCAATCTTAAACCGAACTTTGCACCCCCTAGGTAATCTGTACGTTGTTCCCTGATCACCAGAAACTTCTGTGCCTAAATGCTGTACCGTACACTTCTTTTTTTCTTTCAACGTCATCTTAATAAAATGTTGACATTTGTTCAAGATCTCGGCTCCTGCTCCTTTGCAAGGTATGTGCGTTTGCTCTGGGTTTTAATCTGCTAAGACAGCGAGGGGGGCCTATTGAGCCAGAGGCCCTTGCCTGCTGCAGACACGGATCCAAGGCTGAACCTCGTCCCCCACCAGCTGAAGGCTTAACTGAAAACAGTTTAAGAAGTGCTCCCGTCTCCGGCACTCAGCTACCCAGCTCCCAGTGGGGTCCAAACCCCAACTAGACCCCTTTTACCCTGTAGACGCTGTAAAATCCTGTGACCAGGGCAGCTGGCTCGCAGCCTGCACATCTGCCTGCCAGCATGAGAGCTCGTAAGGCACTAATCTGGATAGTGCCGGCTGGGTGGCAGGGCTGAGCAGAGTGGCGCAGCGGAAGCGTGCTGGGCCCATAATCCAGAGGTCAATGGATTGAAACCATCCTCTGCTACACGTGTGCTTGTTTCTTTTCCTTCTGGGCCTTCCAGTGATATGGTGACCAGCAAACCAGCAAGAGGTGGCTGAGGCAGTGGCCTGCCAGAGAGCTCCCTGGCACCTCTGGCTGCCTGGGCTGAAGGCAAGAGGGAGGTTGGGGCATGGACGGGGCCTTCTGTGCCAGAATGAGGCTGCAGTGCTTCCTGGTCCCCTTTTCCCACCCACCCCGGTGGGCTGCAGGAGAACATGAGGGAGGCTCTCGGGGCGCTGGGCAGCACTGTGTGGCTGTCAGGGGAAAGAGCCGAGGCTACCGACTCGACCTGCCATCGGCTCGCGTGGCTCTGTGCGCCGTCAGCCGGGGTGGGCCAGGCTGCACACGTGACTCAGGCTTGGGCAGCATGGCCGCTCTTTCCTGACGAGGCATGAGGCAGGCCAAGAGCTTTGCACAGCCTACAGGGAAGTGGGAGGGAGGCGTCTTTGAGCAGGCGTGTCTCGTCCCCTTCTCCCTTGCCACTTGGGCAGAGGCGGGAAGGGAGCAAAATGTTCCCGGCTGAAAGTTTTTGTGCTCGGCCTCGAGGATTAAGCCTGAGCCTCCGGCACGGCTGCTGGGAGACGTGTTTCTGAATGGCATCCAGCACGCTCTTTGGGCCACCAGCTGAAAGCACTGAGGCAGCAAAATGAGACTTCTAAGGCTCCCCACAGGCCTCATGGAAGCAAGGAAATAAAACAGGCTTATCACCATCCCGGAGTGGGTTGGAACCACCATCCTTTTGGTTAACAACCAAGCATGCTGACCCATTGCGCCACAGACAGGCAAGGCTGTATGGAGCACAAAAGTCAGGAATCAGCTCAGGCTACGCGCTAGCATACGAATGCAGCTCTTAGACAAGCAACAGCAAGGAACTGGACTGGTATGCAGTGAAAGTTCTGTGGGAAGGAGCCAAAAAGAGCATGGGGGCTGCGATACAGCGCTTGCACATACTTTCTTTGGCCTGTTTTGCTGGAAGAGTTAGTAGGGTGAAATTCTTAGTCACAGGTCAGCAGGTGGGTTTATGCAAATACTGGACTCTGGGACCAGAGCTGGGGGGGTGGGGCACAATTTTTGTGGCACATGCAGCATCTCTGCAACCAACCTTTGCTACCTCACTCCATAACACCACACACACACACACACACACACACACACACACACACACAGAGCAGCCTCTTACCTCTCAGAACGAAAACATACCCTGAAAGAGATTGAATGGCATAACCCTAACCCTAAGACAGTGGGGCTCCTCATATTTGTGTGTTCCACACTTTGATTTCACCCACCACATATCAAGTGTGAACTTCTCATGCACTAGAATAGCGTTAACATGGAGCCATAGACATTCTTCTTGGGCATCCTGACTCTATCTTGCCATGAGCTGGCACCTGGTCTGCCATTGTCAGAAGAGGATCTTCTCTCTCTTATCCCCAGGCATCTGTACTGGGAGCACTACTGTTCAACTTATTCATAAATGATCTGGGGAAAGGGGTAAACAGTGAGGTGGCAAAATTTGCAGATGATACAAAATTGCTCAGGATAGTTAAGTCCCAGGTAGCCTGCGAAGAGCCACAAAGAGATCTCACAAAACTAGGTGACGGGATAACCAAATGGCAGATGGACGTCAGTGCTGTTAAGTGCAAAGTAATGCACATTGAAAAACATAATCCCAACTATCCCTATAAAACGATGGGGTCTAAATTAGCTGTTACCACTCGAGAAAGAGATCTGGGAGTCATTGTGGATACTTCTCTGAAAACAACCACTCAATGTGCAGTGGAATGTTGGGAATCATTAAGAAAGGGATAGGTAAGACGACAGAAACTATCATATCGCCTCAATATTAATCCATGGTACGCCCACATCTTGAATACTGCGTGCTGATGCCGTCGCTCCAATCTCAAAAAAGATCTATTGGAATGGGAAAGATTCAGAAAAGGACAACAAAATGATGAGGGGATATGGACCAGCTTCCGTCTAAGAAGAGATTCATAAGATTGGGACTTTTCATCTTGGAAAAGAGACGACTAAAGAGGGATGTGACGGAGGTCTATAAAACCATGACTGGTGTGGAGAAAGTAAATAAGGAAGAGTTATTTACTCCTTCTCATAACACACGAGCTAGGGAGTCACCAAATGAAATTAATAGGCAGCAGCTTTAAAACAAACAAAAGGAAGTATTTCTTCACGCACCACACAGTCAACCTGTGGAACTCTTTCCCAGAGGATGTTGTGAAGGCCAAGACTATAACAGGCTTCAAAAAAGCACTAGATAAATTCATGGAGGATAAGTCCATCTGTGACGCTTCGCCAGCGGTATCACTAGCTAACCCCAGTTTGCCAGAAGCAGGGCATGGGCGACAGGGGATGGAGCACTTGATGATTCCCTGTTCTGGTCATTCCCTCTGGGGCACCTGGCATTGGCCGCTGTCAGAAGACAGGATACTGGGCTAGGTCTTTAACTTTGATGGATAGCTGGGAAGATGGTAAATCAGACAGAACCCCTTCAACAAACCTCTTCATTTCCTTGTTATTGCCTGGCTTCTTCATTCATTTCCTTTTCCTTATTTCCCAGCAGATTGACTAGACATCAGATTTGGGTGCTAGCAGAGGGACCTGACGAGCTCCTTCTTTTCGCAGTGTTGAACATGCCAGGGCACAGTCAGATTCTGGATGCTCATCTGAACGTAATGCCTAGCGCTCAGCTTTATTTCTGTTTCTTAGCTCTTTTGGGCCATCGATCTTTGGTCTGACACGTAGGATCCCTGAATTAGGAGAGATGGCTAATTCATGAGACCATAAACCTTGGAAATCAAATGAAACCTGAAGTCCGTAGAAGACCCCAAAAGGCCCTTGGCAAGTGGAGTGCAAGCTGAGGAAGAGTTCCCTGCATAGCTTACCTCTCCATTCTCGTTTTCCTGTCCTGAGCGCAAAAGCCGGGAAGCAGCTCTGGGTAGGGAGGGGATACCATATGTGTGCAGTGGTTAGACGGGAAACAGCAAGGAATGGACTGGTGTCATAAACAGATAAGTAAAGGTTAATAGAACAGGAGTACTTCATGTCTCTTTTGCCTGTAAAGGGTTAACAAGTCCAGTGAGCCTGGCTGTCACCTGATGAGGGGACCAATCAGAGGACAGGATACTTTCAAATCTTGAGGGAGGGAAGTTTTTGTGTGTGCTGTTAGAGTTTGGTGGTTGTTCATTCTGGGGGCTCAGAGGGACCAGACGTGCAACCAGGTTTCTCTCCAATCTCTCCGATACAGGCTCTTATAAGTTCAGAATAGTGAGTACTAGGTGATAAGGCGAGTTAGGCTTATGTTTGTTTTCTTTATTTGCAAATGTGTATTTGGCTGGAAGAAGTTCAAATTTGTATTTTGCTGAAAGGATTTTAATTTGTACTTGTATACTTAGACTGGGAGGGTGTTCCCAGTGTCTATAGCTGAAAGACCCTGTACCTATTCCATTTTAAATTTACAAAGATAATTTTTACTGTTTTTTCTTTCTTTAATTAAAAACTTTTCTTGTTTAAGAACCTGATTATTTTTTTATTCTGGTGAGACCCCAGGGGTCTGGATCTGGATTCACCAGGGAATTGGTGGGGAGAAAGGAGGGAAGGGGGAGAGAGACGCTAATTTCTCTCTGTGTTAGGATTACTGTCTCTCTCAGGGAGAGTCTGGGAGGGGAAGAGAGAAGGAGGGGGGAAGGTGAATTGTCCTCTCTGTTTTAAGATTCAAGGAGTTTGAATCACAGTGATCTTCCAGGGTAACCCAGGGAGGGGAAGCCTGGGAGAGGCAACGGTGAGGGAAAGAGTTTACTTTCTTTGTGTTAAGATCCAAAGGGTCTGGGTCTTGGGGGTCCCCGGGCAAGGTTTTGGGGGGATCAGAATGTACCAGGCACTGGAATTCCTGGTTGGTGGCAGCACTACAGGTTCTAAGCTGGTAATTGAGCTTAGAGGAATTCATGCTGGTACCCCATCTTTTGGTCGCTAAGGTTCAGAGTGGGGAATTATAACATGACAACTGGTATGGAGTGAAACTGTAAGCATCTTCTGTATGCCTGATGACTGCATGTTTGAGAGAGTTATGTGGGAAGTGGAGGCTTTGAGTGGGCTTTCAGAGGAAATGTAATGGAAAGGCAGCAGAAAGTGGAATCCCAGGTTTTTTAAACAATGCTCCAATGACACACCAAAAAGCTCAGGTCTAGTTACTCATTCCAAATTAGAATAAAGTTACAGCAAGATTTCATCATAAATGAAGTCAAACCCTAAAGATTTCAGAACACAACTGCTATAGGGAGCCACGAGGGAAGCAAGACAAAGTCAACCTTGTCACAGAGAGACCCAGTTCAACTATTTCTCTTTTTTAAAGCAGCATAATCTCCCCAAACGGAAGGGCACTCTTCCCAGAGAAGGGTCCTTGAGAGGGTTTTCCTTGTTGGTGCAGGCCATCCACCTCCCCAAAAGGCGGGAGCTAGGTCGACGGAAGAAATCTTCCCACCAAGGCGTGGACTGACGTAGTCGTGCTGATTTATGTTCCCCGTGCAGACCAGGCCCGAGGATTGGTGCATCCTGAACAGTGAAGTCAAAACAGCTCCATCTGTCAGGGGTGCGCATATGGGAAACCCGCTCTTGGGTGACGCGGCCATGCCGCCCTAACCCCCAGCGTAGCTAAAGGCATTTGGGGAGGCAGTGGGCCTAAAACGACGGAAAGACCTCCTCCAGCACAGGGTTGTGACAGCCTGGTCGCCGTAGCACAGACAGGGTGGCCACCAAGAGACAGGAACAGACAGCAAAAGCCAAAGCAGCCCCAGGGCAGGGGGCAAGGCTGCCTGCTGGATGAGGGGACCGGGTGGGACAGGTGTTTTGGACAGGCCATCCTCCCTTCAAAGGAGGAAGAGCCCAAGAAGGAGGGCCAGGTAAGAAGCTACAAGCAGGGAAAGAAGCAGACCAGGCAGGCAGCTTCCCTTGGATCAATAGAAGGCATTGGTCCAAGCCCCCGCCTCCAAAAGCAGACTAGAGAACAGATCAGCTGCAAAAAACCAGGGAAAGTCAAGAAAGCACATAGCCTTGTAAGCCACAGGTAAAGTTTCAGAGCTGAGCTTTGATTTTTCTCTGTTTGCCCCATCATCAGGGGGAATGACAAAGATGCCAAGAACTACAGAGCCTGCAAAAAAGAGCAGTCACACAAACACAGAAAAAAAGCTGCTTTGGTCAAAACCAACCACAGAATTGCATGCTGTACTAAAGATATCCCAAGACTTTTGTTTTCTGTCTTTTCAACCAACTGCCAGGGAAAAATACAAACACAGTCCCCCACTACCACAAATTATGCAGTCAAGTTTCCCTCATTTGGGGAAACCACAAGGGTCATCAAACACACAGTGCAATGGAGAAACCTCACTCTAGAAAAACCCCCTTCACAGTCATTGTATGTCCCCTGCCAGGTAAGCATGAGCTTCTACTGCCCAGCCGCTGCCCACCCTCACTCTCCCCAGACTTATAAGACACGGGGCTGACCGCTCTCCCCGACCCCTGGCCTTGCCCACACTGGCCCCCACTGCCGACAGCTGCCCTGCCGCATCCCTGAGGCCCCTCCCTTCTCCACACCAAGGTCCCGGTGCCAAAGTCGGGCCCTACTGGGCAGCCTGCCTCCTCTCCCACAATGCTCTGCTCGCACACAGATCTGCATACATGCTCACGCGGCTCCGCCCCTCCGCTCAGGCCCCTCCCCCTGCCTGCCCGGGCCAGGGCTCTTGCGTGCCCTGTAATTGTAGCCGGGTCCCATCCCAGGCATCTAGGCTATCAGAGAGACGACATGGACCACCTGCTGCTGGGGAAAGAGTGCAGCTTGCATTTTGCTTCTCTCTCTCCCCACTGCAAGTTGGTCCAATGCAAGAACGACCTCCCCTGCCTTCTCTCACGTCAGTTTCTCTTCAGTGCAGAAGGTCGGGTGTTGTCAGCCACTCTCCAGAAACTAGAAGACCACTCCATCCCTTTTGTTACCTGCCAAGTGAGGCTGAGTGCACTGGCAGGCAGCACCGTTTGAAGAAGTAGAAGATTGGACAAATGACCAGGGAGGAGTATAAAAATATTGCTCAGGCAGGCAGGAGTGAAATCAGGAAGGGCAACTCACGCTTAGAGTTGCAGCTAGCAAGAGATGTTAAGAGTAACAACAAGAAGGGTTTCTTCAGGTATGTTAGCAACAAGAAGAAAGCCAAGGAAAGTGTGGGCCCCTTACTGAATGAGGGAGGCAACCTAGTGACAGAGGATGTGGAAAAAGCTAATGTACTCGATGCTTTCCTCCTACCGCCCCCGCCCCCTCTGCACAAACAAAATCAGCTCCTAGACTGCTGCACTGGGCAGCACAGCATGGAGAGGAGGTGACCAGCCCCCTGTGGAGAAAGAAGTGGTTCAACACTATTTAGAAAAGCTGGACGAGCACAAATCCATGGGGCTGCATGCGCTGCATCCAAGGGTGCTAAAGGAGTTGGCGGGTGTAATTGCAGGGCCATTGGCTATTATCTTTGAAAAGTCATGGTGATCGGGGGAGGTCCCGGACGACTGGAAAAAGGCTAATGTGGTGCTCATCTTGAAAAGAGGGAAGAAAGAAGGAGGATCTGGGGAACTACAGGCCAGTCAGCCTCACCTCAGTCCCTGGAAAAATCATGGAGCAAGTCCTCGAGGAATCAATTCTGAAGCACTCAGAGGAGAGGCAAGTGATCAGGAGCAGTCAGCATGGATTCAGCAAGGGCAAGTCACGCCTGACTAACCTAATTGCCTTCTGTGAGGAGATAACTGGGTCTGGGGATGAGGGGAAAGCAATGGACATGTTATTCCTTGACTTTATCAAAGCTTTTGGTACAATCTTCCACAGTATTCTTGTCGGCAAGTTCAAGAAGTAAGGACTGGATGAATGGACTATAAGGCGGATAGAAAGCGGGCTAGGTCGTCGGGTTCAACGGGTAGTGATCAATGGCTCCACGTCTAATTGGCAGCCGATATCAAGCGGTGTGCCCCAAGGGTCAGTCCTGGGGCTGGTTGTGTTCAATATCTTCATTAAAGATCTGGAGGATGGCGTGGATTGCACTCTAAGCAAGTTTGCAGATGACACTAAACTGGGAGGAGCGGTTGATACTCTGGAGGGTAGGGATAGGATACAGAGGGACCTAGACAAATTAGAGGATTGGGCCGAAAGAAACCTGATGAGGTTCAACAAGGACAAATGCCAAGTCCTACACTTAGGACGGAAGAATCCCATGCACTGCTCCAGACTAGGGACCGAATGGCTAGGCAGCAGTTCTGCAGAAAAGGACCTAGGGATTACAGTGGATGAGAAGCTGGATATGAGTCAACACTGTGCCCTTGTTCCAAGAAGGCTAACGGCATTTTGGACTGTATACGTAGGGGCATTTCCAGCAGATCAAGGGACTTGATCGTTCCCTTCTATTCGACATTGGTGAGGCCTCATCTGGAGTACCATGTCCAGTTTTGGGCCCCACACTCCAAGAAGGATGTGGAAAAACTGAAAAGAGTCCAGCCTAGGGCAACAAAAATGATTAGGGGGCTGGAAGACATGACTTATGAGGAGAGGCTGAGGGAACTGGGATTGTTTAGTCTGCAGAAGAGAAGACTGAGGGGGGATTGATCGCTGCTTTCAACTACCTGAAAGGGGGTTCCAAAGAGGATGGATCTAGACTGTTCTCAGTGGTACCAGATGACAGAACAAAAGGAGCAATGATCCCAAGTTGTGGTGGGGAAGGTTTAGGTTGGATATTAGGAAAACCCTTTTTCATGAGGAGGGTGGTGAAGCACTGGAATGGCTTCCCTAGGGAGGTGCTGGAATCTCCTTCCTTAGAGGTTTTTAAGGTCAGGCTTGACAAAGCCCTGGCTGGGATGATTTAGTTGGGGATTGGGTTGGACTAGATGAACTTCTGAGGTCCCTTCCAACCCTGATATTCCATGATTTTTAAGCTGTTCCCGTGTATCAAGGTGAGCTGCAGCTCAGCGAACCCCAAGGATCTGAGGCCAGCTACTTTGCAGCAGAGGCAAACCAAGCAGCAGGTACAATGCGGGGTCGCACCCCCGCTGGCAGATAGAATCTCATGTCCAAGATCCCGGCTCCTGTTCCTTTGCAAAGTGTGTGCTCTTGCTCTGGATTTGAGCTGTGGGCCAAGTGCCCTCTGGCTTCTCGTCCGGGCTCCGTCCTCCATGCGCCTGGGCATCAGCAGGACTGTCTCACGAGAGCAGCTTCCCCACCCTCGCCACATCCCAATCTCCGCCCAGCTGGGGAAGGAGCAGAGGCAGCCCGGAGAAAAGTCTCCTTTGACCGCCGGACACGGCCAGAGTATCTTATCTGTATACCCACAATGCATTGCCCGCAGCGAAGCAAGTCCCTGGTCAAGGGGCTGGTTTTGCTCCCTGTGTCCCCGGTTCCCATGATCCAACTCGGGCTGTCAATCGGGTCAATTCCATTTCATCTAAAAGCTAGCGGTTTAGCGGGCTGTGAGAGTACTCACCCTGACTTGTGGTAGCATACGCAGTTGCCCCAGCAGTGCCTCTGCCATGTGTTCTCTGCACTCTGCTTTCTTTTCAGTTTGTATAAATCTTTTGCCTTTTGCTAAAGATTTCTGTAAAGAAGAACATTTATGAGTTTGTACCCAATTTTTTGAGGCTTTGCTTTGGGGAGGCTGTTCCCTGTTGTGAAAAGAACAGAAGGGTGCTACCTGAACTGGTGTCAGTGGCTCAAGCTTTTCTATCAGTGTATGAAAACAACTCAGAGCTCTGAAAATGACTGTTTGGGATTTTCTGCCTCTTTTCTTTTTTTTGAGCTCATTGTGTTAGTGAGATGGTTCCTAGCTAGCCAGGGGACTGTTTTGTGATGTGTATTCTGGCTCTCTGGTTTCGTAAGTTTTTGGTTATCACAGTTGAAGAGCAGCAAAGAAACGTGTTGTTGTTTGTGGCCTGGTCTACACTATGCTGTTAAACTGATTTTAACAGCCTTAAATCAATTTAACGCTGCACCTGTCCACACTACACTGCTCTTTATATCGATTTAAAGGGCTCTTTAAATCGATTTCTGTACTCCTACAAAACGAGAGGAGTAACGCTAAAATTGATATTACTATATCGGATTAGGGTTAGTGTGGACGCAAATCGATGTTATTGGCCTCATTATTTTATAGTAGCTACCCACAGTGCACCGCTCCAGAAATCGACGCTAGCCTCGGACCACTGATGCACACCACCGAATTAATGTGCCTAGTGTGGACGTGCACAATCGACTTTATAATATCTGTTTTATAAAATCGGTTTAAGCTAATTCTAATTTATCCTGTAGTGTAGACGTAGCCTGCATTAACGTTTGGTTTGTCCTAAGAGTGTATGGTTTGGAGTCATTTGTAACTCTTCGGTTAGTTATTGGCAACAGCTTATTATTGGGCCCCTGAGTTGAAAGGCTGCTCTTGCAGATTTTAGTTTGTCATTGTTGGAAGGTCAGTTGAAGAGCTGCTTTCTTAATCTAGTCCATGAGGGTTCTTACGCCGCCCTCCTTAATATACCTTCCAGAAGGTGATTGCATGGTTTCCCTCATCTCTCCACAGAAGAGAAATTGTCCATGCCTTTCCTGTTGTGAAAACACCAGTGTTTTCAAACGTTTTGCCCAGATGAGGGATAGTTCATAGGAGCAGAAGAGGAGGAAGGTTGTGGCTCTTTGAGTCAGGTTCCTAGCGTTGAAGGCCAGAAGGAACCAGCCGATCACCTCAGAGGGACTAAGGGGCACCAATGCCCCAAATAGCGAGGAACTGCTTTGATGCAATTGACTGTATGTTTGAGATAGTTGTGTGGGAAGGAGCAGAAAAGAGCATCGGGGCTGCGGAATAGCACTTGCACGGGCTTTCTTTCCCCTGGTTTGCTGTAAGAGTTAAGAGTGAGAGATTGGTAGTCACAGGTCAGTGGGTGGGTTTATGGAAATTATGAGTCTAGAGGGGAAACCAGCGAGAGGAAGGCATCTGCAAGACTTGTCTGTCTTTGAACAGAATTATGTATAAAGGGTTCTTGCTTTGAATTCTTCCATAGAGTTTCCTAGTTATGGTGTTTGTTGCGTGTCTGGGAGCTCGTCCTGGTGAGGTAGAAATGGGTGGGCGCAGGGGTGTGTGTGCGTGGCAGAGTGTCAGCATTGTTTCTTGGTTTCCTGGAGCTAAGATCAAAGGATAGTGTCTGTTCTGATCAGTGTAATCTGTGATATGTCTTTGATGTGAGGATTATCTATTAGCTTGATTTTTGAAATGAGAAGGTTAGTTAGAATAGAAGCTGGTTTTGTCTACTTCATGTATTGACTAGGTATTGCAGTGTCTCCAGCAGTGGTGTATCTCTATTAGGAGAGAACCTTTCAATTAGAAAAACAGAAAAGAGTTAAACTGTGATGATCTTTCTTTCAAGCACATTCTTTGAAAATAGCAGAAAAATCTGGTATCTATAGTGTTTTTGTTTTTTATGATAATACAGTTATGGTTTCTTGAAAGTGTTTTGTGAGTCTGCAGATGTGAGAGGTTCTTCTTTGTCTTGCTAGAGAATTATTTAAGAAGCTGGACTTCTTCTTTCTGCTGTGAATCTTTTCAACAGTATGAGGGACAATGCTTTCCAGACTCTGGGTCTGTTGGGGAGATGGTTTTTTTTTTGTTTTTGTTTTTCTTGGGGTGGGTGCTTGGTAATATTTGAGATTACATGTACATCAGCAACTGCATGAGTTACACAGATTTCTCCCCACCCGACCTACGTTCTATGTATCTTGGTTCGTAAGATCAAGACAAGGCACTAGGTGTCGTGCTTCACCCGGCACACAGGGGCCCCAATCCTGATTTTTTCCACCCAAACGGACTGTAATCTAAATGCTAAATAATAACCCTTAACTTCTCATTATTGCCACCCTCAATATTGGAAAATCCCCAAAATCACAACAGTGGCTTACAAATCATGAGGATTCTTTTTTAAAAAATGTAATGTGGGTTCTCTATCTTTTCCTTCCGGTTTTCTGAACCAGCAAGCTAGAAACTTACCCTTCTAGTGCAGCCTGAGCCCCAGAGAGCAGGAGCCCCTGGTGCCTCGGGCTGGCAGGCAGTGGGGTTCCTCACGGTTGTGTGTTCCACACTTTGATCTCAGCCACCAAGCATCAAGTGTGATCTCCTCAGGCACTAGAACAGCCTTAACATGGAGTCATAGACAGCCCCCTCGGGCACCCTGACTCTAGCTGGGCACCCAGGTGTAGTAGAAGCTGCTGTAACATGCAAACTCTGCATGTCCTTTAGGGCTAACCCTAGCAAAACAGCCAGGATCCCTCGCTTATGCTTAGAAGGCGTGCCATCTCCCTGAGGTCCAAGCAGCATCGGGGGTGGGGACAACAGTTTCTTCCTGACAGGGATTTTTATTCCATTTCCCCAGAGCTCAAGCTGATGGGGCCAAGTGTTTGTACAGGTCTCTGCCTCCTCGTGGGTGTGTGAGGGGGAGCAATCAACCAGGTCTTTTGTCCACGGATGATCCACAGTGGCCTGTCTGATGTCTCAGTCAGGGCCTTCTCTTGTTGGAAAGGAGATGACGCTTCGTCTGGTAAACTAGCGTTTCACACTTGGTAATGCTTCTCTCTTGACTGGTGGCCGGGTGGCAGCAAGGGGTTTTACAGCTTTAGTGCCAATGCTTATATATCACCTTACAACATAGGCTACGGCTATTATAGGTGAGAAGAATGCATGCAGCAACTCACGAGCTTGTCATAAACTCTAAACACATTTTTATGAATCTAATGCCTGTTTTAACAACACTAACAAACAGGTGGGCAAGACTAGTTTCCAGCCATGCGTTTGTCACTTTTCAGTAAGGCCTAGGGGCCTTAGCATGAGCTGGCACCTGGTCTGCCAATGTCAGAAGAGGATCTTCCCTCTCTTATCCCCAGGTGTCTGTACTGGGAGCAGTACTGTTCAACTTATTCATAAATGATCTGGGGAAAGGGGTAAACAGTGAGGTGGCAAAATTTGCAGATGATACAAAATTGCTCAGGATAGTTAAGTCCCAGGCAGCCTGCGAAGAGCCACAAAGAGATCTCACAAAACTGGGTGATGGGACAACCATATGGCAGATGAACGTCGGTGCTGTTAAGTGCAAAGTAATGCACATTGGAAAACATAATCCCAACTATCCCTATAAAACGATGGGGTCTAAATTAGCTGTTACCACTCGAGAAAGAGATCTGGGAGTCGTTGTGGATACTTCTCTGAAAACATCCACTCAATGTGCAGCGGAGCATTGGGAATCATTAAGCAAGGGATAGGTAAGAAGACAGAAACTATCGTATCGCCTCAATATTAATCCATGGTACGCCCATATCTTGAATACTGCGTCCTGATGCCGTCACCCCAATCTCAAAAAAGATCTGTTGGAATGGGAAAGATTCAGAAAAGGACAACAAAGATGATGAGGGGATATGGACCAGCATATGTCTAAGAAGAGATTCATAAGATTGGGACTTTTCATCTTGGAAAAGAGACGACTAAAGGGGGATACGACGGAGGTCTATAAAACCATGACTGGTGTGGAGAAATTAAATAAGAAAGAAAAAAAATCTGTGGCTCTTCGGCGGCAGCTCAACCACACTGCTTCTTCTGCGGCAGTTCGGCAGCGAGTCCTCCCTCCCTTCCTCTTTGGTAGACATTTGGTGGCAGCTCAAAAACTAAGACAAGGAATGGGGGACCCGCTGCTGAATTTCCACCAAAGACCCAGACGTGCTGTCCCGATACCAGATGCGCCGTCCCTTTGAATTGGCTTCTCCATGCACCTGCTTGCTACGCTGGTGCCTGGAGCCAGCCCTGCTCCCGTGACAAGCAGGGGCTGGTGCAGAGCGTGGCAGGGCAGGGAGATGACATCTCCTCTAATAGCAGGGTACTTTTACAGCAAGGGCAGCACCTCCCCGCAGTAGCACAGACCCACCTACTCCTCCTGCTTTCTCCTGACACCAGTACCACCCTTCTCAGCACCGCCTCATGGCAGCATCTGCTTCCAGACTCGCACCAGAAATGGGAAGTCTGGGCCAGGCCTGGCAGTAGCTGTCAGGAAATGGAATCAGGAGACACAACCACTCCCATGGTGCTATGGGGCCCATCCTGGCTGGTGGAAGATGGAGGCAGTGGACACTACCACTCCCATGGTGCCGTAGGGTTTTCAAGTGGCGTTCCCCCCCAGGGTTGGGTTCCAGGAGAGGTTTGGCATCTTAAGGGATTGACGGGGGGTTGCTTGGAGGAGATTTCAAGACCAACAGCAAAGGAGAAGTTGGACAGTTGCCAGAATACCAGGGAGACAAAGCAGGTGAGGTGATACCTGTTACTGGACCAACTTTGGAGTCACACAGGGTCTTCTTCATGCAGGGGAAAGGTGCTCAGGGCATCACAGTTCAATAGAAGGTAGAACGCTCTGCCCCGAACACCAGACTTTCCCCTACTTCCTGGAAAGAGGGGGGCAGGGGGCTGTCCCCACTGTCCTGTAAACAGCCCCACCATGTAACCCAGAGGTGGCTGCATCTTAGCACCAAGACACCAGTGGTCACTGCTCCAGAGGAGATGGTACATACAGGCCACTGCCCTACGTGGCCACCAGACGTCACAGACTGTGCACTGTCTTAGCTGGCCCCACATGTTACTGCCCCAATAGGTGAGGTACACACAGGCTACTACTCAAACTGGGCAGCTGGGGTCACTGCAGCAATGGTTGGGGGGGATACAGGCAGGGCACTGCCACACATGGCCACCAGGTGGCACTGCTGCAATGGTGCTGGTGGGCGGGAGATGATAAACGGGCCACTGCCTGACGTGGCCACTACCACAATGGCATGGAGAGAGGGGGAAGGAGATACCAATAGGGCACTGCCACACCAGGGCACCACAGGGAGGTCACTGCTCCAATTAGTAGAGATACACATCAGGTAGTGCCCCAACTGGGGGCCCTACCCCAGAGAGAGAGGGGGCTAGGGAGAAAAGAGGAAATCAAAGGCCACTGCCTCACTTAGCCATCGGGGTCACTACCTAAATAGGGGACACACACACACATAGCACTGCCCCACCTGACCAGCAGTGGTCACTGCCCCAATTGGGGGATATACAGAGGGTATTGCCCCACGGGGATGCCAGGGATCAGTGCCTGCCATATCTGGCACAGGGGTAGAGGGGATAGGGTGACCAGATGTCCCGATTTTATAGGGACAGTCCCGATATTCGGGGCTTTTTCTTATGTAGGTGCCTATTAGCCTCCACCCCGTCCCAATTCTTCACACTTTCTATCTGGTCACCCTGGGGAGGGGAAGGAGGGGTCTACACAAAGGGCACTGCCATACTTGGCCACCAGTGCACATCCCTAGTGGGGGAGTGATACACACCAGAAGCAGGGCTCACTGCCACAAAGGGGTTGGAAGATACCCAGGGCACTGCCTGACACAGCCATCCAGGGAGCCTGCCACCTTGGGGGAGGTGAAGAATACTCCTTGGGCACTGACTCCTCTGGCTACCACTGGTCACAGGCCCAATGCAAGGGTTGGGGGGAGTAAATACATACAGGGGACTGCCCCACCTGGGCTACACGAGTCACTGAGATGAGAGTGGGATACGCAGAGGGCCCTGCCCCAATGGCTGATATACATACAGGGCCCTGCCTCACCTACCCGCCAGTGCTCACAGGCACAATGGAAATAGTGGGGTCACATAGGCAACTGCCCTCAGTTGCCACCAGGGGTCGCTGCAGCAATTCTAGGGGGGATACATGCCAGGCATTGCTGCCCCTCGCCACCAGGAGTCACTGCTCCTACAAGAAGACACGTACAGGACACTCCCGTGCCTGGCCAGCAGGGGTCACTATCACTGGGGAAGGGCTATGGGAGAAGCAGAGAAAGAGCAACTAACTGCAGTGGGGAAAATCATAATCTACCAAGGAGAAAGAACGGACTCTGCTAGGACATCACACCAACTCCGGCCAGGCTGGATACCACCAATTCGGGGCTGGAGCAGCTCCAGCTAGAGGCTGGGCAGAGACAGGTGACCTCAGTTTCTGCGCTGAACAGGCTGCTTTGGCAGCGAGGAGGGACAGGGAACCCCCCGGCCAGGGTCTTGCTGCCCAAGGAGGGGGAGATCTGCGGCACTCTTTGGAGTAGCTGGTTCAGCAGCCGTGAGCCACAGGCTTCTCCCTACCTGAGCTCTCCAGGAGCACATTACGCACAGGTGTGCGCTGGATGTAGGCACCAGTGTAACAACAGGACCAGACTCTGCTGAGTGCTGCCTCCGAGAGACAGGGGCAGAGTCAGATGGGGGCAGGAGAAGACAGAGCCAGCGGCCATGAGCTGAATCCATCACAAGTCCAGCCTGTGACATCACCATCCGTCCCTGCAGCTCTCCATCTGTCCCGCTGTCCGTCCAATCCTCAACCCCCCATCCATCCCCAATGTATGCCACACACCCTTCCCCCATCTGCCTCACACACTCATCTATTTCCTCATGCATCCTGCTGTCCCTCTGATTCTCGCTGCAGTGCCCAGCACAAGGACACATAGTGGACCCTGAGCGAGGCTTTTGGGTGATGCAGTAATGGAGCTAGCGGGTGATAAGGGGCATCTCTAATCCCAGCCCCACTTCTCCTGTGCCCAAAGCCATGACCGCGAGCCCACCCTTCTCAGTCTCAGACCTCACAGCCCCAAAGACATGAATGGCCACTCACACTGTGACCCAGTTACAGCAATGAGGTCTTCCCAAAGATAGGGGGTGGGAGGAGCAACCCCCTTATCCTGGCAGGCAGGACACATCCTTCCCAGTATGGCAGAGACCCTGGCCATGGGCAGATAGACCCAGCAGAGCCCATAGGAGACGAGGGGAGGGGGAGCAGAGGAAGAGAATGCAGGCAACTGAACATGACAGGTGTCCATGAAAGGAGAGAGAGAGAGTTTGAGTGAAAGTTGGCCAACACAGAGAGAGAAACCTAGGAGGAAGAAAGAAATTCAGAACAGGGAGTCACCCTCATGGATCCAACTTTCTGCTAGTGAGCACACACCACTCCTGGCCAGAGAGATGATCAGCCCTCACAAATGGCAACATCATCTCCCTTGAAGCACCTGGTTGTCTCCCCAATCCTAGGCCCTGTCCAGCATGTCTCCCTCCACAGAACTTACCTGGCCTCATCTTACACTCCATCTTCATATTGCTCTTCTCCTTCCCAGAGCTCCTGCTCTGCTCCTCAGACCTGTCTGTCCTCAGCTCTGCAGGCAGAGGGGAAGGGGCATGTTGGGAACACACATTACCCATTCCAGACACCACCCAGCATCCACAGGGCTACCAAAACACCTCATCTTCGGCCAAAACCACACCCCACCCCGAGGGAGCAAAAAGCCTTTGTGAGTACAGCACACACAAGACAGGAAAAGATTAACTGGGGCGGGGGGGTAGGGATAGCTCAGTGGTTTGAGCATTGGCCTGCTAAACCCAGGGTTGTGAGATTAGTCCTTGAGGGGGCCATTTGGGGACGGGTCCTGCTTTAAGTAGGGAGTTGGACTAGATGATCGCTTGAGGTCCCTTCCAACCCTAATATTAAAAAAAAAAAAAACACCCACACCCAGCCAGCCAAAGTGGGAGCTTCCTCACCTTCCCCGCCGCAGGTCCATGGGGCTCATGGAAGGAGAAGTTTGCTGGGCTGTGGGGGTCCCTGAAGAACTAGCTCAGCATGTGAAGACTGGGATGTATGTGGGGGCCTGACTGTGGGTTGGGGTGTCCAGAAGGACCTAAGGGAAGGGAATAGGGGGATTAGGGATAGAGGAAGGGTGGCATTACCAAGTTGCATTGTGGGAATGTGGGACTTAGAGAGCCCAAAGTGGATGGGTGTCGGCGGTTGGACAACCCCACAGTAGTTGAAAAGGGGAACCTGGCAGGTTTGGGTGTAGCAGAGATTGAAGATGAGGAACCTCACACCCTGGGGATGGACTGTGGGAGTAGGGGGATGGGAAAGTGGGGCCCAGAGTAGGGGGATGGGAAAGTGGGGCCCAGCAATGAGAAATGGGTTGGAGGCAATTAGGGATGGGGCGCTGAAGACGGGGATGGGGGGGAGGAGAAGGAAGGGGGTGTGGGGTGCTGAGGAACAGGAAAGAAGGTGTTGGGGGTGGGGCAAGAGGAGGAGGTCAGTGTCAGGGTGCTGAGGACGGGGGCGAGGAGGAGGTCAGGAGCGAACGGAAAGGCCAGGTAGAGTGTACACGATGGGGGAGGGGATGATGAGGGCTGAGGGATCCCCACAGATGGGAGTGGGGCTGGCAAGAGGGTCACAACAGATGGGGAGACGTTGGGGGGGCTTGAAGGGGCAGCGGGGGCCCTACAGAGGGAGAGGAGGGGGCGGTGCTGGCAGGAGAGTCACAGCGGACGGGGGGGATACTGGAGGGCAGGTTGGGGGGGGCTTGAGCTTCCCTTTCCCCCCAAGAGCACAACCCTGCACTGCCCCTTCCCCCTGAGACCTCTGCCCCTGCACCGCCCATTCACCTGGAACCCTGCTCCCACATTGCCCCAAGCAGGGGCCGCCTCTAGCAATTTCACCGCCGCAATCACAGCGGCACACCGCGGGGGGCCCTCTGCCGCTCGCTGGTCCCGCGGCTCTGGTGGACCTCCCGCAGGCGTCCCTGCAGGGGGGTCCGGTGGTCCTGCAGCTCTGGTGGACCTCCCACAGGCATGCCTGCAGATGCTCCACCGGAGCCGCGGGACCAGCGGACCCTCCACAGGCATGCCTGCGGGAGGTCCACCGGAGCCGCCTGCCGCCCTCCTGGCAACCAGCAGAGCGCCCCCTGTGGCATGCCACCCCAAGCACGTGCTTGGCATGCTGTGGCCTGGAGCCGGCCCTGGCCCCAAGGCCCTGCCCCTGCACCACCCCTTCCCCCTGAGACCCTGCCCCTACACCACCCATTCACCCTGGACCCCTCCCTCACATTGCCCCAAGACCCTGCCCCTGCACCGCCCATTCACCTGGAACCCCGCCTTCACATTTCCCTGAGACCCTGCCCCTGCACCGCCCCTTTCCCCTGAGACCCCCCCCCACACCACCCATTCACCCAATACCCTGTGCTCGCATTGCCCTGAAACCCTACCCCTGCACCACCCCTTCCCCCTGAGACCCCACCCCTACACAGCCCATTCACCCGGGACCCCTCCCTCACATTGCCCCAAGACCCCGCCCCTGCACCGCCCCTTCACCCTGAGACCCTGACCTACACCACCCATTCACCGGAGACCCTGTGCTTACATTGCCCTGAAATCCTACCCCTGCACTGCTCCTTCCCTGAGACCCCGCCCCTACACCACCCATTCACCCGGGACCCCACCCTCACTTTGCCCCGAGACCCTGCTCCTGCACCACCCCTTCCCCCTGAGACCCTACCCCTGCACCACCCATTCACCTGGGACCCTGCCCTCACATTGCCCCAAGACCCCGCCCCTACACCACCCATTCAGCCGATACCCTGTGTTCGCATTGCCCTGAAACCCTGCCCCTGCACTGCTCCTTCCCCGAGACCCCGCCCCTACACCATCCATTCACCCGGGACCCCACCCTCACTTTGCCCCGAGACCCTGCTCCTGCAGCACCCCTTCCCCCGAGACCCCACCCCTGCACCACCCATTCACCCGGGACCCTGCCCTCACATTGCCCCAAGAGCCCGCCTCTACACCACCCAATCATCCGAGACCCTGTGCTCACATTCCTCCAAGGCTCCGCCCTTGCGCTGTCTGTTCCCTCTAATCCCTGCTCCCGCATCGCCCCTTCCCCCGAGGCCCTGCCCCTTCCCCTAACCCCCATCTCTGCATCGTCCCTTCCCCTGAGGCCCTGGCCTTTCACTGCCCCTTCCCCCAGTCCCAGCCCCCGCCTGGCTTCTTCCCTCTAGTGCCCGCCGCTTCACCACCCATTCCCCTGAATCACCATCCCTGCATCACCCCTTTGCCCAAGACCCCACCCACATGCTTCCCCTTTGCCCCGAGACCCTGCCCTCACACTGCCTCTTCCCTGAAGTCCCCAATGCCACACTGCCCATTCTCCCGATTTTTTGCCCCCTCACCGCCCCTTCCCCCCAAGACCCTGCCCCTGCACCACCCATTCACGTGAGACCCCGCCCTCACATTGTCCCGAGACCCCGCCCTCCCACAGCTCCTTCTCCTGGGACCCCGCCCCTGCACCACCCATTCATCTGAGACTCCACCCTCACATTCCCTCGAGACCCCGCCCTTGCACTGCCTCTTCCCCGAGGCCCCACCCCTGCACCATCCAGTGACCCAGGAGCAGGCCAGACCTGGGAGGAGGGAGGCAGAAACATGCTTTGCTCTGCCACAGACTTCCTGGGTGTCTTTGGGCACATCACTCAGCCTCTCTGGGCCTCAGTTCTCCCATCTGGGAAATGGGGCTGGTGGTGCTTCCTACCCTTGCACGAGCCTGGGAGGAGAATTACCCTGCGAATTAGGAAGATGCTCGGATCCTGGAGTAACGGGGGAGGGGCTCAGGGGGAGCATACCTCCTGACCCTGGCGGGGCGCCCCCGGTCTCTCGTAGCAGGGGGCTGTGCAGGAGGGTCTCCTTGCAACCATGAGTGGGTGTCTGGTGAGTGCTGTCATCTCTGCCAGAAACCCCCTAGAATCTCACTAGCTTCCTCTGCATTGGGGGAGGGGCTCCTACTTTCTGACTTGGGGGGGAGATTCTGTGATGTCAGAGCCCGTGGGGGGAGGGGTTTGAATCACGAGTCTGGAGTGGCAGGGCAACCCCCTCCCCCAGTCAGATTCCACTAGGGGGCTGGGCTGGGACCTCTAGGGAGGGAGGCACAGGAAAAAACAGCCGCCACTATGGAACCCAGGAGTCCTGGCTCCCAGTCCCCCTGCTCTCACCTCTAGACCCACTTCTGCTCCCAGAGCCAGGGCTAGAGACCAACCCCCACCTGCTCTGACCATTAGACCCCACTCCCCTTTTAGGCTCGCTGCCTCTTCTGTCCACGCAGCCCACCTGTCCGTCCCTTTGCTGCAGGTTTCTGGGGTGTCACCCCTGCTCTGCACTCCCTCAGTGCAACCCAAGGCCTTTCCTCCCCCCAACCACATTTCCTCTCCCCCTTTGTGCTGGATCATCTGTTTGCCATCCTGCCTCTTGAGGTGCACTGTGCGGCATGGCTGGGGATTGTGCAATGGCCCAGCACCAGGCAAGGCAGAATGTAAACCACAGGCCCTGCCCTGCCCTGCCCCACCCCATCGGATCTGCCTTCCAGGTGCATCGGAGCCCAGCACCCTGCACCTGTGCCCTACTGCCCCACAAGGGGTGAGCTGCAGTCCCCACTATGCTCTGCAGAGGGGAGAAAGGTCAAGCCAACGAGCCCATTTAGGATGGGGGAATCAACACCCTTTTTTCTGCACAGCCACTGACCATCAGCAGGATTCCTCCTTCTCCTCCCTCCTGTGCCTCAGTGTGACTAAATCTCTGCACCTAGACAACCGGTCCATCCGCTGCACCTCAATCCCCCATGCCTGAGCCTCCCTGCCAAAGTCCTGCACCTGGTTCCATAGAATTAAGTCTCACATCTCGCTGGGAACTCAACTACTTGTGCCCAGAGAGTCTCGGCCCCCGTCAGTAGATGACTTGAGTCTGAGAAACACAGCGTCCATCTTCTCTACAGAAGTACTTGGAGACGCTTTTCTTGTGTGACCCCATGGCCTAATGGATAATTTGGATCAGGTGATTGAGAGTTCGAGTCCCTTCATGGTTGTGCTTGTGCAGTTTTACCGTTGTGCTGAAAGTCCTGCTCCCTTCAGGGCTGGAACCTCTTCTTGGTCGCTCAGGCCAATGCTTTGGCTTCAGCTAGAGCCCTGGGAAGGAGTTGGGGGTTGGACAGCACAAAGGCTGGGACATGAGCCCCAGGTGCTTCCAGTCTAGTCTTTGCCGTTCCTGACTTGCCAAAGAAACTGGGCGGCTGCCCGGGCTGGCGTGTAGAGCAGTTTCCCTCTTCCAAATGTGCACCTGTCCCTGTACTTGAGAGGGCTTGGTAAATAGCACTTTGGGAGCCTGGGTGTTTCTCTGCTTCTCACCAGCTGGGGAAAAGCCTTTTGGGGTAAAATCTCCTGCCTCACTGCAAAAGTGAGCACCGTGAGTGGGAACAGACAGAGGCCACACCAGGGGGCTGGCCCTGCTTTTCTACCTTCTTCTGATGTTGGCCACAGAGCATCAGCAGCCGCCCTGCATGCTGGTCTGTGGGTGGCCTTCAGTGGGTGTTTGGCATGGCAGGGAGCAGGCTGGCTAGGGGTCTTTGTCGCTGTCTGTTGGCCACACATTGGCAAGGTCCTCCCCTCTCCTGAACAGCCAGAGTGAGTCTGTGCTTGAAAGCAGGGACACAGGAGACTCAAAACAAGAGGGTGAGAAAGACTGAGAAAGGACCTATGAAGACAGCACACACTACAGGGACACTGCCTGGTGAAGGGATGTGGAGACATCAAATTGCCCCATTTTTCCTGGTGCCCTACGCAGCTGCGTACTGCTCCAGCAGCCAGCCCGATCCCCTGGCTGGCTGAGCCAGCCAGGAAAGCTGCCCCTGCTCCGCCTCTTCCACAAAGCCCCCACCCCTGCTCTGCTCCCATGCCGCCTCTTCCCACCCCTGCTCCACTCCATTCCCCCCCCCACTCCGCCCCTTCCCCTGAGCTACATCCCGGTGGACTGCAGGAGGGATCAGTCTCATCCTGCACTCACCGGGCGGTGGGAAGTGGAACGACCTGGCCCCAACCTGCTCTGCTCCACCAGCTCCCAGCTGCGGCGCTGGTGAGTGCTGGAGGGCGTTTCCCCCCACCGCCCAAGTTCCAAGGCTGGGAGCAGAGTGCGGTAGGCTGGGGCCAGATCACTCCACTTCCTGCCACCCCGAGAGTGTGGGGTCTGGCCTGCCCTGCAATTACCGGGTGGCGGGAAGTGGAGTGACCTGGCCCCAGACTGCTCCGCTCTGCCAGCTTGAGCTGGGGGACGGGGTTCTGTGTAGGGCACCAAAATGTCTAGTGACAACCCTGAATAGACATTTTTCCACAGGGACCGATGGCTGTTAGAATAGAGATATTCAGGCTGCTTGTACAGGACTAGACTTTAAGAACTTAGGTGTATTTTTATCACTGAGCTAGTGACAGGGGTATAAAACAAAGAACCAAAATCCCAGTCTGCCTGTGTCTGGGCCTTCTCTCCCTAGGACAGTCTGAGCCCTTGTTCGTAGGTGTCATAAACGGATAGTTAAGGGTTAATGTCTCTTTTACCTGTAAAGGGTTAAGAAGCTCCATAAAGCTGGCTGACACCTGACCAGAGGACCAATAGGGGGACAAGATACTTTCAAATCTTGGTGGAGGGAAGTTTTTGTCTGTGCTCTTTGTTTTGGGGGTTGTTCGCTCTTGGGACTAAGAGGGACCAGACGTCCATCCAGGCTCTCCAAATCTTTCTGAATCAGTCTCTCACGTTTCAAACTTGTAAGTAATTAGCCAGGCAAGGCATGTTAGTCTTATTTTTGTTTTCTCAACTTGTAAATGATCCTTGTTTGCTGAGAGGATTTTACCTCTGCTTGCTGCAACTTTGAACCTAAGGCTAGAGGGGTTTCCTCTGGGCTATATAAATCTGAGTACCCTGTAAAGTATTTTCCATCCTGATTTTACAAAGATGATTTTTATCTTTCTTTCTTTAATTAAAAGTTTTTTCTTTTAAGAACCTGATTGATTTTTCCTTGTTTTAAGATCCAAGGGGATTGGGTCTGGACTCACCAGGGATTGGTGGGGGGAAAGAAGGGGCATGGTTAATTTCTCCTTGTTTTAAGATCCAAGGAGTTTGGATCTGTGTTCACCAGGGAATTGCTGAGGCCTCTCAAGGCTGCCCAGGGAGGGGTATGTTTTGGGGGGACAGGGAGTGATCCAGACACTAACTTCTGGATGGTGGCAGTGTTACCAGATCTAAGCTAGTAATTAAGCTTAGAAAGGTCCATGCAGGTCCCCCACGTCTGTACCCTAAAGTTCAGAGTGGGGAAAAAACCTTGACAGTAGGCTAAGGCCTTTGGCTAAGCAGCAGGGGCAGCCATACGCTGGGAAGTGAAGGGTCACATCCTCACCTCCCAAACCTGTCACACTGAACTAAGGTGGGGTTGGGCTGTTAGGAAGATGATCCTGTTCCAATAGTGCCCATCACCACCAGATAAAGAAACAGATCTTAAGGGAGCATCCAGTCTGGCAAGAAATCCCTTCTCAATGGTTGTGGTTGTGAAACCGTCATTTCTGTAGGGTTTATCTTTATGGCTCCCACTTTTCTGTTGTCAATCTGTCTGGCCCTCTAATTCTTTCTGTCTGCTGCAGAATTAATTTTACTGGGTGTAAGTTAATTAGGGGAGTGGGATGTAATTGGTTAGAGAATTCTGTTACAATAGGTTAGAATTGGTTAATTACATTTCAGTAAAATGATTGGTTAAGGTCTCGCTGAGAATATTACCGTATAAACTGGGGTCAAACAGGCAGTGGGTGGGGAAATTGGAATCATGCTTGCTAACGGGGGATGGGAATAGGGAACGGGGAACAGGGACACAGGCAAGGCTCTGCAGTGTCGGAGCTGGGAAGAGGGACGTGGGGTAAACACTCTGCAGTGTCAGAGCTCATAGATTCATAGACTTTAAGGTCAGAAGGGACCATTATGATCGTCTAGTCTGACCTCCTGCACAACGCAGGCCACAGACTCTCATCCACCCACTCCTGTAACAAACCCCTGACCTATGTCTGAGCTACTGAAGTCCTCAACTCGTTGTTTAAAGACTTCAAGGTGCAGAGAATCCTCCAGCAAGTGACCCGTGCCCTACGCTGCAGAGAAAGGTGAAACCCCCCCAGGGTCTCTGCCAATCTGTCCTGGAGGAAAATTCCTTCCTGACCCCAAATATGGTGATCAGCTAAACCCTGAGCATGTGCACAAGACTCACCAGCCAGACACCCAGGAAAGAATTGTCTGTAGGGATGTGGGTTAAACGCTCTGTGGTGTCAGAGCTGGGAAGGGAACACAGGGGAACAGACTCTGTCCATGTATAGATAGCAGCCTGACTGGTGTGAAGGGCTTTGGAATCTGCTTGCTTGGAAACTAACCCCAGTAAACATCCCTCTGTCTGCACTTTGGACTTCTGGTCTTTTGCTGCTTGCTGTCTGTGTGACAGGAGCCAGGGAAGTGGGCAGGGGAAAGGAAAGCCCTCTAACAATGGATCCTTGCTCCTCTCCCTCCAGGCTCAGGGGTCAAGGATTGGCAGGACTCCAGGCTCTGCTTGAGGGATCCTGGCACAGGAGCTGGTGGGGCAGAAAGGATTGTAGATTCTGACCTACACTCTGGAGAGGAGCTAATAAGTGAAGGGGTATTTTTCATTCTTACCTTGCTTCAATGTCCCCAGGGCTAGAATTCTACATTCCACAGGGCCAAATGAGGGGGTGAAGCCATTTGGCTAATGAAAACCAGTGCTCCAGGTGAGGTTTGAACTCACAACCTCAGCATAGCTCCTCTCAGCACTGCCCTATAAGTACTCTGTGCGAACCAATTGCACCACTGGAGCACCTGTTAACTGTTAGTCTCTCAGTCCCCTATGTTGATAAAGGTGAGGAGCGACCTCAAAACATTCTCAGTGGGGTTAGGAGCCGGTATCAACAAGCATTGTACTTGGTGGGGTGGATTCTTCTTAAGGCTTCCAGGCACCATTTGACCCTTTTGTTCGTTCCTGTGTAATAACAGAGCTGACTGAGACTCACTGTAGAGTCTTTCTGCAGACCAACAGATCTGAAACCACTGATAACCCTGTCTAAGCATTAGTCCTGCTTTGGGACAGTGTCTCTCATACAAGAAACTGCCCAGTCTGCGCTAGCAGTGAGGCTCCCTCACTAACAGCTGAAATCAGGGAGAGCTGTGTGAAGTGCAGGGCCCCATGGGTGCCTGAACAGGGGCGAACAACACCCCAGGACTTTTCAAAATGGGAGGCCTCTGCCTTGCCACTTTGTAATGACCGTAAGGGTGAGTGAGGGTGGGGAGGGGGCCGAGAGCAGTGAGCGAGAGGAGGGGTCTTGGGGGAAGAGGCAGCATAGGAGTGGAGGTGAGCTGGGGCAGGGGGCTGGGAGGTGCAGGGAGAGGGCTGCCCGCAGCAAGTAACAGGGGTGGGGGCATGCAGGGGAACTGCTCCCTGTCCCAGCTCACCTCTGCTCCGTCTTCTCCCCTGAGCACGCTGCCCCCACTCTAATTCTCCTCCCCTCCCAGGCTTGCCGCACTAAACAGCTAATTAGCACCGCAAGTCTGGGAGGCAGGAGAAGTGGAGCGGTGCCAGCGTGCTCAGGGGAGAAGGCAGAGTGGAGATGAGCTGAAGTGGGGAGCAGCTGAAGGGGGGGCTGCCTGGCTCTTTGCCATGGCCCCCGCCCCTGCTCCACCCCAGCCCTGCCCCCCCGCCCCTGCACTCACTGCATGGTCCACTCCTCTGGCTCCCAGCCATGCTGCCGGCGACTGCTGTGGGGCGGTTCCCCCCTCCCCCCAAACTTGGGAGCCAGGGGAGCAGAGCAAGCTGAGGCCCCAGGCCTCCGTGGGGGGAAGCAGAGGGGGGCTGGTCCCAGGCCTCTGTGGGGGACAGGGGGCTGGCTACTTCCTGCAGGAAATGGAGTGACCCAGCCCCAGCCTGCTATTGCACAATCCCCAGCCATGCCACACAGCATGCCCCAAGAGGGAGTGGGGGGCCAAGCAGATGATCCAGCACGAGGGGGTCATTCTCATTGGTAGCTGTCCAGTGGCAGTGAGTTCAACAGGCCTTGGCACATGCTGTGTGGGGCAGGAGGTCCTTGTATTTGGAGCAGTGGGAGTGAACTGCGTGCAGTTGTGTCTCTGAGCACAACTGTGAAGGTTATGGTGTGTGGAGGGGGTTATTGTGAGTGTGGCTGGGGGTGTGATTGTTTCTCTCTTTGAGGGTTGGACTAACATGTCCCTCTGGGTGTGCTGTGTGTGAGTGTTCTTGGGATTGTGTGAGTCCCTTTGTGTGTGTGTGCGTGTGTGACTTGCTGCAGAATACAAAATCCTGCAAAGCCATTTCCTACTGGTTAGCCCAGCAACACACTGATACAGTGTCACAGACGCACACACACACAGACCAGGGCTCAGCAGAGGGCAGCAGGGACACACACGTCTCCCCTGGGCCAGCTTGGACAATTGTCCATCACTACTCGGCACAGTGCTGGTGCCCCCACACGGGGGTGGGCAGTGACTGGGCAGGGGGGGCAGATGTGCTGAATCTGTAAAAGCAGCACAGAGTCCTGTGGCACCTTATAGACCAACAGACGTATTGGAGCATGAGCTTTCCTGCGTGAATTCCCACTTCGTCGGCTAGATTCAGAAGGAAGTGCTTTAGGAAAATCAGTCAAGGCCCTTAGCAGAGCTGGGACACAGACCCAGTGACCCCTGCACCACCCTGGGAGGGCAGTGGGATTTAGTGGTCAGAGCATGGAGGGGCTGGACACCAGGACCCCTAGGTTCCATCCTTGGCTCTGGAAGTGCAAGAGGTCTAGAGCAGGGGGGACTGGGATCCAGGACTCCTGGGTTCCATAGGGGAGACTGTTTTTTCCCAGTGCTTCCCTCCCTAGAGAGCCCAGCCCAGCCCCCTAGTGGAGACTGAGCAGGAGTGGGGGTGAGTTGTTCTCCCACTTTGGAGTTATGATTCAAAACTCCTCCCCCGAGGACTGTGACATCACAGAATCCACCACCCCACCCCATAACACAAAGAAAACTAGTGGGTTTAGGAGGCCTCTAGCTGCAAACACCCCTTGTCATTGCAAGAAGCCCCCAAACATACTTGCACCTACAAAACACCCTCTCAGGGTACATGTCCCCTGCTAGGACAGGGCCTCTTGCTCCCACCCCTTTTCTTATCACCACAAGTTGCTCCCAGCCAGGCACCACACCCCATTCACACACCTTTTGTCACTACATAGCTCAGTGGCAATCACTGCCCTGAAGTGACTCCGGTGCAGGCACTCCCCACACGAACTCCCCACACCGGATTCTGTCCACACATAGAGAATTCTCTCTGCCCGGCTCCTTCGGTTCATCTCGCTGCTCTCCCTACTGCTGCCAGACACTGCTCATCTGCATAACCCCGCCCATGGACACGTGACACCTTCTGTCCTGCTGGTTTCAAGTGAGTGAGTTGCCCTTGGGGAGTGGACCAGGTCACAGCATGTCACAGCCCAAGTGCACGTCACAGCCCCAGCCGGGGCCGGCTCCAGGCACCAGCTCAGCAAGCAGGTGCTTGGGGCGGCCAAGGGAAAGGGGCAGCACGTCGGGCTCTTTGGCAGCAATTCGGCAGTGGGTCCCTTGGTCCCTCTCGGAGGGAAGGACCTGCCACCGAATTGCCGCCGAAGAAAAAGGCAGCGCAGTGGAGCTGCCACCGATTGCGATCATGGATTGTTGATTTTTCCCCCCCGCTTGGGGCAGCAAAAACCCAGCCCTGGCCCCAGCACACGTCACAGCCCCAGTACATGTCATAGCATGTCACAGCCTGGGGCAGGGAGATATTGGGGAAGGGGATGAGGGGAGAATGGGGAGGGAGAGACCTAGCCTCATAGACCCATAGGAGCAGGAGATATTGAGGGAGGGGATAAGGGGAGGAGAGACCCAGCCCCATAGACCCATAGGGGCAGGAGATATTGGGATCAGGAGGAGAGGAGAGGGGGTTGGCAGAGACCCAGCCTGGGTGTAGGGAAAATGGGGTGGGGTGGAGGGAGGTGGGGAACAGAAGAGACATGTGTGGAGTGGTGAAATATTGGTCCAGGGAAACTGAGTCACTCCCAGGACATGCTGTGCAGGGGGGAGCACAGGGGCAGGGAGAGAGAACCAGCCCCACAGAGCCCGAGAGGGATATTGGAGGCAGGGGAGGGGATGGAGGGACGAGAGACCCAGGGCCATAGAACTCCCCTTGCTCCCAAGTTTGGGGGGGAAGGGTGAACCGCCCCACAGCACTCGCTGGCGGCATGGCTGGGAACCAGGGGAGTGGACCAGGCTGGGGCTGGGTCACTCCACTTACCATGCAGTGAGTGCAGGGGCGGGAGGGTGGGACTGGGGCAGAGCAGGGGCAGGGGCCATGGGGAAGAGCCAGGCAGCCCCCGCTGCAGCAGCTCCCACCCCAGCTCCTCACTGCTCCGCCTTCTCCCCTGAGCACACCGGCACTGCTCCACTTCTCCTGCCTCCCAGGCTTTGTGCTGCCAATCAGCTGTTTAGTGCAGCAAGCCTGGGAGGGGAGGAGAATTAGAGTGGGACGGCATACTCAGGGGAGAAGACAGAGCAGAGGTGAGCTGGGACAGGGAGTGGTTTCCCCTGCACGCCCCCGCCCTTGTTACTTGCTTGCAGGCAGCCCTCTCCCTGCACCCACCCCATCCCCCAGCCCCAGCTCACCTCCACTCCACTGCCTCCTCTGAGTGGGGCTTTTGGTTCCCCCAACCACTTGGCACCCTAGACGGCCGACTAGTTCGCCTAGTGGTTGCATCAACCGTGGGACACTGCCTATCAGCAAGATTCCAACTCCTCCTCCTCCGTGAGATTAATCTCCGCACCTAGACAGCTGGTCCATCTGCTGCACCACAATCCCCCATGCCTGAGCATCCCTGCCAAAGCCCTGCACCCGGCTCAGATAATTAAGTCTCACATCTCACTGGGAACTTGACTTCTTGTGCCCAGAGAGTCTGGGCCCCCCTCAGTAGCTGACCTGAGAAACACAGTTTCTGCAAAAGCAGCAAAGAGTCGCGTGGCACCTTATAGACCTAACAGTACATATTGGAGCATGAGCTTTTGTGGGTGAATCCCCACTTTGTTGGACGCATCAGTGTCTGCCTTTTCCAAAGAAGTGCCTGGAGGGCCTTTGCTTGTGTGACCATGTGGCCTAATGGATAAGGCATCTGACTTCAGGTCAGGGGATTGAGGGGTCAAGTCCCTTCATGGGTTGTGCTTGTGCAGTTTTACCTTTCGGTTAAAAGTCCCTGCTCCCTTCAAGGGCTGGAACCTCTTCTTGGTGGCTCAGGCCAATGCTCTGGCTCCAGCTAGAGCCCGGAAGGAGTTAGGGGGTGGGCGTCACAAAGGCTGGCGCAGGAGCCCCTGTTGCTTCCAGTCTAGCCTTTGCCCTTCCTGACTTGCCAAAGAAAATGGGCGGCTGCCCGGGCTAGTGTGTAGAGCAGTTTCCCTCTCCAAATGTGTGCCAGTCCCTGTGTTTGATGGGGTTTGCTAGATAGCACCTTCGGAGCCTGGGTGTTTCTCTGCTTCTCACCAGCTGGGAAAAAGCCTCTTGGGGAAAAATCTCCTGCCCCACTGCAAAAGTGAGCACCTTGAGTGGGACCAGTCAGAGGCCCCACCATGGGGGCTGGCCCTGCTTCCTACCATCTTGTGATGTTGGCCACAGAGCATCAGCAGCTGCCCCGCATGCTGGTGACCTTCAGTGTATGTTTGGCATGGCAGGGAGCAGGTGGCTAGGTTTTTTTGTGCCCGTCTGAACGCCACACATAGGCATGGTCCTGCCCTCCTCTAGCCCTGACCTCAGTTGCTCTGTGGTTTTTAAGCCTTCCCTTGGAGCTGTCAGCACCAGCTGCCTTTGCTCTAGGTGCCCAGAGGAGGAGAGGTGTGCTGGGCCACTTTTACAGATGCTCCTTCCCTGGTACTGCCATTGCTCAGTTGGCACAGAGGAGTTTTCATCCCAGTCCCAGCCTAGAAGCCCTCTATCACCATTCCTGAGGGCTGCCCTGCCTCACTTTCTTCCTACCATATTGGGAAAGACAGTTCTCGTTATTAAAGGTTAGGGGGCCAACTAGGGGCAGAAGCCCATTCTATGTTTTCCTACTGCAGAGTCCAAGATCAGTAACTTTTCCTGGGTACAAGCACTGCTGTGCTCCCAGAAAACAAGCCAACCCTGCATGAAGAGTAATAACAGGGTCTGCCAAAGCCTGGGATTGAACCAAGGACCTTCAGATTTTCAGTCTAATGCTCTCCCAAATGAGCTACTTTGGGACCTGCATAAAAGCTTTTTGGCCTGTTGCTTCTCTGTCTGGGATGTTTTTGTCAGCAGTTGCACACAAAAAGGACAGGAAAACAAACGGCTGCTCCACACCCCCACGGAGGAACCCGGCACCGTTAGCTGTGGTGAGTAAGAAGTGGCTGTTCGCTGACAGGGCCTGTCCCCGAGCAGCTGGAACAGCAGCTGCCACCTCCCCCTCGGCTCCAGACTGTGGGAAATGCTCATTGCCTGGCTGCATGGGCGGACGCTGCTCCGTGCTCTGGAGAGCGTCTGTATTGCTCTGTCAACCCCCCATCTACACTGAGCCAGTCTGGTAAGGTCCCAAGTGCCCCCTCCGGCCTGGCAGCTGAGAGTCTGTGCGGACATCAACCCCCTGCCAACTGCAGAGCCAGCAGCAGCAGTGCCAGCCCCCCAGCACCACGGGGGCACTCAATGCACTTCCTGTGGGGAAATGGCTCCTTGGCATCCAGCTGCTAGAGTGATAGCCAGGAGACAGCAGTGTCTGGCTCACCTTGGAGGAGAGAAGAGACCTGATGGGTGCCGATCTCCCTCTGTCTCCCCGACAATGCTGGTCAGTTGTATTGTCACTGTGATAGTCAGCGTTTTCCTTCAGGGCCAGTCCTAGAGGGATCCAGGGTCTGTGACAAATCTCCCCTTTTCTCCCCAGACCCTGCCCCCACCCCTCCCCCAAGCCCCCACCCCTGTCCCATCTCTTCCCATCCTGCACCTTCCTCTCCCACCCCCACCTCTTCCCGTCCCTGCACCTCCCTCTCCCCATCCAGTGCCTCCTGAACCCCACTGATCACTGGCAAGTGGGAGGTGCTGAAGGGGAAGAGGAGGAGCTTGTCAGGAAGGCCTGTAGTGTGGGGGAGGAGCTGGCTGCCAGTGAGTGCTGAGCACCTATTTTTCTCTGTTGGTTCTGCAGCCCCATAGCTCCCATGGAGTCGCTGATTCGACTCCTTTCACACTCTAGAGAGAGGAGCAGAACCAAGGCTATGGCTGATCTATGGGGCACCAGGTGAGTGCAGAGGCTTCAGGTGCTGAGAGTTTGCCTGACCCCTCAGGGACACAGTGTGAGGTGTGTGTCCCAGGGATCTCTATGAAAGGAGCAGAACAGGAATTACTTGGGGTGGGGGAGAGAATTGAGTGTGTCTCAGGGGGTTGTACAGAGGTATTGCCTGGGTGAGAGACTGGCTAAAACACAGACTTCGCTGTGAGCAGGATTAGAACCTGCATAGGGGAATCCTAGTGGACTTCAACTCTAACACTTTACAAACCTCAGCCATCAATGCCAGAGAAACTGGTAAAGAATCACAATGACCATGTTTGAAGTCATCTGAACTACAGAATTCCCACCCCAAACCTGGCTCCCAAAGCACAGGGGGGATTTGGGTTTGTTCTCTTTGCTTAGCCATGTGCAGTCGCACAGAAAGCGCATTTAAAAGTCTCCCCTCCCACAGAGCGGGAATGGGAAATGATTCTCAACTTGAAGCCTGATGTAGGGTGACCAGACGTCCGATTTTATCGAGACTGTCCCGATATTTGCTTGTTTGTCCCACGTCCCGACCAATGTTTGGTTGGGACACTGGACAAACAAATGATTTTGCTCTCTGCTCTGGCACACAGGCAGAGTCCGGAGGGATACTTGCCCCCCGCACCCCGACTCCTCCCCCTCCTTCCTCCATTGGATCCCTCCCCAAATCCCGGCCCTGGCCCTGCCCCCAACCCTACCCTCTCACTGCCTCAAATCCTTGCCCTGGCCCCACCTCTTCCCCAGGCATGCGGCATTCCTCCTCCCTCCCAGGTGTGCACACAGGCCATGGCCATGGCGGGAGTGCAGCACAGAGGCTGCTCCAGCTCTGCAGCCTGCAGGGCAGCACAGTGGGGCCGGGGGCAGCGTGGAGCAGGCAGGCCCAGGTGGGCGGGGGGCGGAGACACACGTGGGGCAGAGACATTCCTGCCGTCAGGGGCCGGGCCTGGTTGCCTGGTTCACCCCTTGCCCGGAAGCTGCAGGAGGGGCCCGGATCATGGCTCGGCTGCAGAGCTGGAGCCCAGGCTGGGCCCAGGAGTGAGGGGATGGGGGAGCTGGGGGTGTAGAGGGGGTTGGAGCCGAGAGTTGATTGGAGATGGGCTGTCCCACTGCTGCTTGGCAGCAGGGGGCCTTCCGGCTTTTTTTTTTGCTCCACCCCCTGTGTCCCGATATTTCATCTTTGACCTCTGGTCACCCTAGTCTGATATGAAGGAGGATGTCTGGACCAAGGGGCCAGGGACTGGCCTTTGCTAGAGAAACCACTGTCTAGTTTTAGCCAATAAGGCAAAGTCAGCAAATAAGAACAACCTCAGGTATCAGTAACTGCTACAGGTTGCAAATTCCTACATGCAGCAGTTTCTGGCACTACACCTGCAAAGCTCTGCTCCCCACTCTTCTCGGGCTCCTGCTCTCTCCTTAGCTCTGCCTCACTGTGGCCCAGGCAGTTCCAGCTCACATGGAGGATGGGACCCCCTAGCCTGGTGACTCCCTCATTACACTGCCTGGCCTGTCAGTGCAGCTAACTTGGAGCTTTGGCCTCTCCCCATTGTCCCTGGGGACTGTCAGTCTCAGGGTCCTGATTTCCCATTGATCCTTCCCCCTTCTATTGGTGCTGGGAACTAGCCAGCCAACCCCCCCCCCCCACACACACACACACTAAGTTTTAGTAAAGGGCCAAGAGCCCCTTGCACAAGCCAACCCCATGAGGGTCACCGATGTGCAGAGAAGGCAACATGAGCTGATCCCATTGTGTAATGGGCAGCACTCAGGACTATGAGTCCTGCAATCTGAGTTCAAATCTCAGGGGGACCTTGTGTTGGCTTGTGGTAAAGCCCCAGAGCTCACCTTTTTGTCTCCAGCTGTGTAAGAGTGAAACTTTTCCCTCTTGCTGGATGACTCACACCTCCTAGAGCAAGGTCTGTGGCTGGGATGGCCACAATGGCTTAGGGCTCTAGAACTTGCTACCCTGATGGTAGGGATTCTTGCTGCTTCACTTGATGTCCACAAGTTTGGCCCTTTTGTGCTTCTCTACCACACTTTTCCTCTGGCCGACATGGCGCTGAAGAAAGCAGTGTCAGGGCTGGGATTAATAGTCAGGCCTTGGCAGGAGAGAGGATGAATCCCAGACCGGAGCCCCACACACCTTCCCTCCCTGGGCACCTAGAGCAGAGGCAGCCCAGCTCTGTCCGCTGGATACCTCGGCAGAGTAGGTGAGTTCATGTAAATACAGTCTGGTCCCAAAGCCTCCTCCCAACCCTGGTCATCACTAGCTGTCAGGGGAGAGCTAATTCACACCTTGCTTACAAATCATCATTTGAAATTCTAAGGTTGGCCAACACTGCCGAAGTCAATGCACCAACATTGTCAGCAAACACAACAGCTGGGTGAGGAAACCCGGCTTTGTCCAGACTTTTCAAACCTATTTTACTTTCTCAGGTACAAGTATTTTTCATATGTTGTATCTGCTTTTAAAGTGTGTGTTAACGTTTCAATTTCCATTCAAATTTGCAACCAATGACAACATTGGCAGTGCTGCATGTAACTACCTGACCACTGAGGGAGGGGGAGTGTTGGAGAAATTCGGGGAAGGGGGTGCACAGCCTCCTGGCTGGGGGGCGTATAGGAAATGCCCAGTTTCATTGAGTGAATTGAGTCTCCTACTGCAGCACCTCAGTAGGTTACATCAGAGAGGAGCTGCAGTGTCTAGGCGATGGGATGCCTGTGCCTTTAAGAGCCCAGCCCTGGGAAGCCCATGCTGAGAGGTGCTGCCTGTGAGAGGGGAAATAAAAAAGCCCTCTGCTCCCCCCCCATGTTTGCAAGCACTCGAGTCTCAGCCCACTGGGATAACTGTTACCCCTCTCCCCCTGCCTGTGCTGGGGTTTAACCCTCTGGCAGCGCCTCCCTCTGGGTTAACTCCGGCTCCTTTCCCCCTCCCTGACTTTGCCCTTCAGCCCCTCTCCTAACTCTACCTCCAGCTGCTGACCCCCCACCAGTCAATTTCCACCCCCTGCTCAGACCTTGGCCACCCCCTCCTCTGATTTGCCCTCCTTTGCCCCTTTTTAATCCCTGGAGGGAGGGCTGGGCGCCTGGCCCCTGCCTGCCCAGTGCTCAAAGTGCCCCATGATCTTGTGGATGTTTGCCGAGTGCTGCAGGGTCACCTGAAGGGGGAGAGAGACGCGGTTAGGAGGTGACGCAGCCAAGGGTGCCTCACTCAACACTGAGATGCAGCCACCTCTGGGGTGAGTTACACAAGTCAGCAAATGAATTTGGAACAAGAAACGCACTGAAAGGTCCGAGGCTGCTGCAGGAGGTGGAGAAAACCAGGAAAAGCAGTAGCCCTTTATCCCAGCCCTGCCCCTCCCCCACTCTACCCCCTAACCTCCACTCCCCTCCCACATTGGAGGGGAGAACCCAGGAGTCCTCGTCCCCAGTCTTGTCCACCCCCATATTTCGATATGGCTCCATCCAACAGCTGCCCCCACAGTTGCAGGGCAATGCCGTGGGGCACACCGGGGCCTGCCTGTTTGCACAGGATGGGCGATGCCAGTGCCCCAGAGTGGGGAGAGATGATGCTAAGGGGGAAGCAGGCAGCAGACAGCTCCCATGACAGAGAAAGTAATGCTAGGGGATGCCGTGCTGCAAGGAGTGAGGGGGTTGGCAGGGAATGAGAGGATCTTCCCTCACAGCAGGTGCATCTTTCTCCCTCCCAATTCCTCCCCAGCCCTACCCCAGCCCAGGCTAATCCTGGCCCAGCTACCAGGGTTAAATTTGGCCTGAACTCCCCAGCTGCTGGGGGTGGGGCGTGGGGCTGGGAGCATGAGCCTGTACTCCCCCTTCGCCAGACACAGTTGCATTGGCACAGACCAAAGGAGCCTGCAGCACTGCTGCCTAGAGGAAACTGAGGCACCAGCCAGTGACAGACACATCATGGCTCTCCTCATCCTCATCCTCTTTTCCATATACAACCTGGCCAGGGGAGGAGGGGTAAACTCAGGGCAGTTGATAGTTTACCTGTGGAACTCCTTGCAAGAGGATGTTGTGAAGGCCAAGACTATAACAGGTTTCAAAAAAGAACTAGATAAATTAACAGAGGATAGGTCCATCAAGGGCTATTAGCCAGGGTGGGGAGGGATGGTGCCTGTAGCCTCTGTTCACCTCAGCATGGCCACTGGGATGATCATGGGCTACGCTTAAGAGCTTCCCCCGGTACTTAGTTGGAACCACTAACTGTTTTTGTGGCTGCCAGTCTTCCCAGGTGTCCACCAGAAAGAGTCTCCTTATATAAAAGCCCTTGTTCTATAACAAACCAGGATCACTTAGAAGAGCTGAGAGGCGGTGGGTGCTCCGTGCCGCCGCCCAAGCTGTCTGAAGGCTGTCATCTGCTTCCTGCTCAGTTGGAACTGTTTCCTGGAGGCTGGAGACACCAGTTCTTCCTTAGACTGTGGACTTGGGCTTGGTCCTTCGGGAAGCGATGTAGGTGATGGGGTGTTTTCATGACTGGTGATGGGGTGCCCTCTGGTGTTTACTGTCTGAAATGCTGCTTTTCTGTTGCCTTCTTCGGATTGCTTAGCAACAGAGTCTTTCTTTTAACTCCTTCTACCTAGCTATTCCCGACAGAGTTAAAAAGAAAAAAAACATTCATTTGCAAATGTGTTTTGCTGGTGTATGGTGACTCACAACTGGAGTCCCTTCGTTTAACAAAGATCCTTGTTAAACCCTAATGCCTTTGCCTTCAGAGTACTCAGAAGGGAGAGACCAAAAAAAAAAAAACTTGCAGACCTTTGCTTTTAAAACAATCTCCTCTAGCCTGCTTTATACACAGCTAGCAGGGAAGGTTTGGGGTTTATTCTCTGTTTAAAAGTCTCCCCTCCCACAGAGCAGGAATGGGAAATGATTCTCAACTTGAAGCTTGATATGAATGAGGATGCCTAGGCCACAGGGCAGGGACTGGCCTTTGCTATAGAAACCAGTGACACATGGAACCAGGCTAAGGAAAATGTTTCCTGGAGTCAATAACTGGATTAGCAGCAGAATTGTGCAAAGAAATGTCTCACAGGAGGAGTCAGCACATATGCGGTTTGGTAGCAGAAGTCACAGCTACAGCGGGAGAGGTCTAGCTTTGGATTCTGGCCAACAGAGGGATGAGTTTTATTGTCTGCAAATTTCAGTAGAAAAATTCAGACCCAAACTGTGTGTGGTGGGGGTTTCTCTGGTTTGGTTTGCTTTTCTCATTTGCAATGTCCTTGATCATTTTTCTGGGAAAACTGTTTGGACAAGGCCAAGGAAGAGTCAGAACAATTACAAATCTTCATGGGAGTGAGGGGGTCTCTCAGCACCAGGGGAGGGGTGGAGATTTTCATGGAGGGGAGTTGAGATAAATGAGAGGCTTTTGCTCCCGCAGAGGGAGCGGCTTGGCAGGTTCATTTTTACCAAGTGAACCCCCCCTCCACACACACATGTTGCTCCCCTGCTTCTGCTACCCCAGCTCATAGCCCACTGTCACCCCCAGTATGTGACCTACAGCTTCCCACTGACAAAGCCCTTATCTATCAGAAACAAAATCCCCTCATCTGCCCCTTCTCCCAACTGAGCCCTCCCCGCACATAGCCCAGGACAACCCAGACCTAGCCATGCCAGGGGGTCGGGCTTAATCTTCAAGGCCGAGAGCGAAACCTTCAGCCAGGCACGTTTCGCTCTCTTCCCACCTCGGCCCAAGCGGTAAGGGAAAAACGGATGAGACACACCGGCTGGAAGACTCCTCCCTCCCACTTCTCTATAGCCTTCTGTGATGTTATTAATATGAACTGGGACCGTGGAGATCATTGTTGCCACCACTGTTATATATGTGCAGCAAATATTGTGCAAAGGTTGGCATGTGAGGTGTCTATGACAAGGTTACCATTTGCTGGTTATAATTATGCTGGCTGTATGTGTGTACCATTTCTGTATTTGAAGTTATGAATATGGGCTATGTACTTGTATCTCAAATGTATTTGATTCCAAGTAGCCTCAGTGTCATAAGCCCCCAACTCCTTCAGGAGTCCCTAGCAAAGAGACCCCCCACACTGTCCTGGACTCCCTGGGAGGTGCCTCCCACCCCCTGCTCAATGGAGCACCAAGGATTAAAGTGGCAGCATTTAGTGTCAGTGGGGTTCAGTGGCTCAGGCCAGCCACCTAGCTGGGGACCCGCCCCATAGCACTGCTCGAGGGCCTGGACCTGGGGTGTTCACAGCCCCCCTCACCTCTCCCTGAGCTCACCTGGAACAAAGCAGAAGCGTCCGTCAGCCACGCTGCTGTCCGAGTCCCAGGCGCTGCTGCTGTCCTCCTGCCAGCCCAGGACACACTCACACTTCATCCCCCCCATTCCCCACCCAGGCTAGAGAAGGAATAGAACCCAGGAGTCCGGACTTCTCCTGGGAAACCATTCCCCACTTCAACGTCCCTAGGCATAGCAAAGCCAAGACCCCCTCGTTTCCCATTGATTTCCATGCTCGCAGCTCCCTGGGTCTGGCCCAGCTCAGAGACTCAGCCTGGGGAACAGTCTCCCACAAGGGAAGGGCTGGAAGCCCCATTGCTGGGACCTTGCCAAACACACTGGAGATGGCTCTGAAGAAGCCCCTCCCCGGTCTGAGAGTGAGGGGCTCCTGGGGGCTGTTTGTAAATCCAATGTCCTTTGGGAGAGATTCTCTCCCCATCTTTCTGCCTCTCCCCAGACAGACAGGGGACACCACCGAGGAACCCTAATGCCACTCACTTGCTCTGGTGATGGAGCGATGGATGGAGGATGTTCAGTGTCATCCCTCGCCCTTCTCCTCACTCTCCAAGCCCAAGGCAGTCTGGAGAGGGGTTTGGTGACCTGAGGAGTTACCCTGCCCAGCCAGGAGGCAGGGTGATGACACTGGGGGATCGGCTGTCTGAGAAAACAAGAGTCTGTCTTATTGCCAGGGAAAGGAGAGAAACTTGGCAGCAGCAGGGGGTGCAGAACATCACCCTAGTGTGGGGTGACAGTGCCTCCGGGATCCTGAAATCCCAGCACTTTACACACCTTCCTGGAGCCTCCCAACCCCCCTGGGCTGTCAGGACTGTGACCGCAACCCTACTGATGAGAAACAGGCCTGGGGAGGGGAAGCTACTGGCTCAGGGTCACACCAAGTGTCAGAAGGATGGATGGGACCCAGCAATCCTTCTTTCCAGGACCCTTCGCTAACCACTGCTGCACACTCCCTCCCACAGCTGGCAATTACAAGCAGGCCCTCATGGCCGCTCCCCCTGCCTTTGAGAGGGAGTGTGATCCGCTGGAGTCACTGGACCAGAGGACTGGGAGTCAGGACTCCTGAGTTCCATTGCTGGGGATTTAATACTTTCCCGCTATTGGAAAGTGCTGGGAGAATCCCCCAGCCAAAGCTGCTCTGACAGTGCTAAGCAGCATCTGACCATTCAAGGGCGGAGCGCACTGCCCAGGAAGAGGAGTGTTTGGCTCTGGGGTTTCACTTCAGCCCAGTCTAGGGAGAGGGGCCCAGCCAGGAAGTTTGGCTCAAGACCAATTCTCCAATTTGTTAAAGGCGTTTTGAATTCCAATCCTTTGATCATTTGCAAATTTTAGAAGCATCCTCTGCAGTCCATTTTCCAAATCAGTAATGAAAATATTGAATAGTACCAGACCCGGGACTGATCCCTGCCGAACCAACAGGTACACTCTCTCTGTTGGACAGCCAAACATGGAGAAGGGCTCTGGAGTCTGGGCTTTCAACCAGCTCTTCACCCACATCACACTGAATGCGTCTAGACCGCATTTCCTCATTTGCTTGTGAGACTGTCCTACTGGACTGTGTCAAAAGCCTTAGTAACACCGAGATAGATCCCATCTACTGTTTACCCATCTCCGCTAGGCCTGGAACCCTGCTGAAGAAGGAAAGAGGATTGGTTTGGAATGATTTGTTCTTGACAAATCCATGCTCACTAGTCCAGGAACCAAAGTATCCTGTATGTGCTGCTGACAAACTGATTGTTTAAGAACGTATTCCAGTATCTCTCCAACTGTGGAAGTGAGGCCAGCTAGTCTGCAAGTCCCAGGGGTCTCTGTTCCCCTTTTAAAGATAGGTCCTGTCTTGTTCATGGATGGGAAGATGTTCTTTTTCAGAGATCTCAGACGAGAACTGGGGCACAACACCTGGTTTGTTAAGGCCACAAAAACAGAGGCAGAAACCTCTTCTCTCCTGCTGGCAAAGAACCCTAGGCGCCTAAGAGACAGGGACTCACATCCCTGAATGGGCTTTTAAAAAGGCAGTGGTTAAAAAGTTTGGCCCCGACCATTTCTTGTTTCCACAGACTAGACATTTTAGCAAACTTTAGAATTCCTTGGTGCTGAACACTGTGAAACTCCCCTTACTCCTTCACAGAGGGCTTTAACGCCCCTTATCTCACTCAGGCTCACGACTGCCCAGAGTTCGAGAATTGTCCCTGTTCGCATTGGACAGATGGGGAGGAGCCTGAGGTCCAGAGAAGGGAAGTGACCTACCCAAGGGCCTACACAGCAAGGCGGTGGCAGAGCCAGAAAGAGAAGCCACCAGTCCTGACTCCTGTTTTAACAAACAGCAAACCCCCCCCCCCAGTAGCAGGGATAGAGCCCAGGAATCGAAATGGCAGGAAATTTCATTGAAACCATTTCAGTCAGAAAATCCCCTTCAGACTAACCAGTTTGTTTTCAAAATCAAAACAAGTGAGATGAAAGTTCTTTGCAAAAATATTTTGTTGCAGAACAAAAGCATCCTGTTTGTCACAGTGTGTTAAATTGTCTCTTCGCACACAAAGGGGAGACACTAAGATCTCAAAAATTAGAAAAGATGCTTCAGTCTGAGCTAAGTCGTTGCTGCTCTTAAGAATTTCAAAAAAAAAAATACAAATAAAAAAGACTATTTCAGCTATTCTATTATGTCATAATCTGCTCTGAGTAAACGTGATGGGACACCTCATATTACACACTACTCCTCATGACATTCTTCAATGGATCCCCATCCTCCACCCACCGAAAGGTAGGTAGGAAAGGATCATTATTATCCCTACTTGAAAGAGGGAGAAGCTAAGGCTGAGAAAGGAGAACTGACTTGTCTGAGGTCACACAGCCAGTCACTGGCAAAGTTGGGATTAGGACCCAAGAGCCCTGATTTTCAAATTAACCATCGCATCTTGAGTTTCAGACATTGAATGACCTGAATAAAGTTCTCTCGGATGAGCTCCAGACCAACAACAATGCTCAGTAATTATTCAGCAAGTATTTGAGGAGAACTGCAATGTTAGAGAGAATCATGAACTGCTCAGAGACCATTAATGCAGAGAAGCAGCAAAATTCATCAAACATATAAGTGGTTATGATTTATTTACTTGGTTTTAAAAGAGAAGAACAAGAACCTGAGTCTCCTCCTTGTCAGTAACCACCTGCTCAGCCAATCAGTGTAGAGACTGAGGACAGGAGGCCAAGGGTTCTCACCAGAGAGCCCAAAGGATGGCCCAGGTCACTGGTGGGAATCACTGCCCGAGCGCTATTTCAGCCCCCATTTTTGGTGGACCTCCCACAGTGGGAGCTGCCGAGCACTCCCCTGCAACACATACACCCACACACCCACATCCTGGTGTTGGGAGGGAAACAGGTGAAAGGAGAAAAGAAGCAAGAGAGAAGGAGAAAGGAGGGAGGGATGGATGGAGGAAAAGGTGAAACGAAAAGGAAAAACCCTAATGTCCCCAGTGATTCTATGGGACAAAATCCCAGGTGCAGAATAAAATTCGGCCTCCTTAAGCTCATGTTTTCCATGCCTAGAATTCAGCTGTCACCAGATAGATCAGACTGAACAGGTTTCAAACCTCGAGGAGGCTCTTACCTTCCAAACAGGGACAGTTGTTTACTAGTAAAATCAGGAAAAGAGAAAGGGAAAACTCGAAAGAGGTTCCTCCTGGCGGTCACATAGTGAAGCCAAATACTCTCTCAGTCCTCAAAGAGAGACCTGGAGAATGAGATATGCTGAAGCAAAGCCACAGGGATCTCTGAGGTTTCCCTGGCCCCTCGCTCCTGTCCTGCCTGGCTGATGTCAGCATCTCTCTGTGAGGTCACCACCTCCCCACCACCTTTGACCAATAGTCTGAGGTCCTGCAAAAGGCCTTTGTGATGTCACTGCCACACCCCTCCCTTGCTCTGCTAATGTCCTGCCTCGGCCAGGCACTTTGGAGGTTTGAGCTACTCCTTGTGGTCACCCGACTCAAAGAGCATTCATTCTAGGAAGCTAGCTGGCTAGACAGAAAAACATCAAATGCTGCTCCCAACGCTACTCTCAGTTTTTCAGAAATTAGTCGACTTTATGGCCAGAAGAGACCATTAGAGCATCTAATCTGACCCCCCTGTATATCACAGGCCTCCTGTATGACACAAGAGCTACTTTTGAGGCAAACACATCCCAGAAAGGCATCTAGTTTTCATTAAATGACATCAGGAGATGGAGAATCCATCACTTTCCTTGGTAGCTTGTTCCTGTGGTGAATTGTCCTCGCTGATGAATATTTGTGCCTTAGTTGTAATCTGAATGTGTCTTTTCACCTTCCAGCCATTGGGTCTTGTTATGCCTTTCTCTGCTTGATTAAAGAGCCTTTTAATACCCAATATTTTCTCTCCATTAAGGCCCTTGAAGACTTCAATGAAGTCACCTTTCAATCTTCTTTGATAAGCTAAACAGTTGAGCTCTTTCAGTAGCTCACTAGAAGGCATTTTTCTCCAGCCCTCAGAACATTTGGTGGCTCTTTGCTGCCCCAGCTCCAATTTCACAACATCTTTTTCAAATGAGGACACCAAAACTGGAGGCAGTTTTCCAATATCAGTCTCACTGATGCTGTGTCACCTTCTGTGACCTTATTGACATAATCTGTAATTGTATAGATCACCATTGCAACCACTGTTCTGGTTTGCAGCCAATATTGTAGAAAGGTTGTGGTGTAAGGGATCTATGGAGAGGTCTGATTGGCTGATTATAATGATGCTATCTCTAGATGTGTATCATTTTTGTAGTTGATATTATGAAAATTGGCTCTATGCTGTCCGTATTTCAAACTTGTGCTATGCTTCCAGGGACACACCCAGCCAGACAAGTTGGTGTCAATTCTGCCTAGCCTGCTTGATGGCCCATTAAGGACCATCAGCTATACAATTGACCCATTGAGAGAAGGCAGATATGCCTTATGACTAAGCAAAGTTTGCAGGACCTGCCTATGGACGGAACTCAGTTTTTTCTATGCCACGTGCTGGACAGAGTGTCCTTGGGACAAAGAAAGCAAAGACCACATGGCAAGAGACTAGAAAAGGCTGATGCCTCATCTCCATCTTGTCTTCAATCCTGCTTCATTCCTCTGGAGGGACTTTGCTACAAACTGAAGCTCTATACAAAGGACTGAATGACCCATCCCAGCTGTGGATGGACTCCAGAGACTTGATTTCAACCTGCAGTTTATTCCATCACTGCTACTATCCTGAACAAGAACTTTGCCATTACTGGATGTGAAGGGTTCAAATCCATGTGCATTATATAACAACCTGGTCTATGGATTGCGCCAGCTCTTTTCCAGACCCAAAGTCTAGAGTATAGTCAAGGAACCAGAGGCCTAGCAAATAGTGATCAGCTAAGAGAAAGCTGGGGTAAACAGAAAGCCTTGCTTGCTAAGATAGACCTGGTCAGCAAATTCCCAGGTTGGAGCTAAGAGCTGAAGAATTGTGCTTATTCAGAGTTACAGATTGAACAAAGAATCTCTGTTTCTATTGTGTTTGTTTCTTCTGTAGAGAGACGTTCTTCCCACAGATCCAACCTTGAATTTATGAAAAGTTGGCACATGTCAGTATAAGATACGGCATCCTTCCACCTCCCTTCCAAGGGACCAATGCCTGCCTTTAGATACACAGAAAACAATCTTTATGCCATATACTTTCACTGTTTCTTTGCTTTAACCCCTAGGAATGTACCTAGTGGACAGTCAAAGGAGTTGCTCCATTCCTATGGACCCCAAATCAGAATTCATCATGTATATTTTAAACTAATAACATTTTATCAAAGTATTCATTAAATGTTAACTTGCTCACTTGAGACCATCGGCGGAGACATTATATAACCTGTTAACCATTGGCTAATGTACTATCTTGTCTTGCTGCAAAATCTATCCCGGGGTGTGGCACTGCCTACCCTGTCACTTTCCCCCACCCATGGAAAATCTACATATTCTATTGTAATCGATTGATTGACAGTGTCTCCGAGCCTAATAAGCAAGGTGATACTCCATCATGCGTGTGTGTAATAAACTCCTATGCTGACCTCTACACAGTGTGGATTTATGTCCTTCACTGGTGAAGCAAAGTAGTTTATAAACCATAATA